>NW_024735442.1:14984786-15057286 GCF_018991925.1 Homarus americanus
ATCTTTTGTGTCATAGGTTAAGTGTCAGTTTGATGTTTTTTCACACAGCTGGTTGACGGATATGTTTAACCTATGAACAATGGGGTGTTTGGGGGGGAGGGGGGGTGGAGAGGGGGAAGAGAAAGGGAGGGGGTGAGGAAATGGTAAGTGGGAGGAGGAATAGATGATGGAAGGTTGTGTGAAGGGTAGGGTGAGAATGGGAGTAGGGAATGGAGTAGTAAGGTCGAGAGAGAGAGAGAGAGAGAGAGAGGAAGAGAGGAAGGATGATAAAGGCAAGAGGAAATAAACATATGGATATGGTGGAAGGAGGGAAGAGGCTGGAGGTAGTGGTGGGGGTGAGAGAGACACAGAGAGGTAGGGAGGGAGGGAGAGCTGGCCACAGGTAGACGAGGACTAGTGAGGGAGAATAACAATGAGAAGGGACGAGAGGTAGAATCATGAGCTGGGTAACAAAATTAACCCAGATATGTGAATCCCGAGAGAAAGTGACGGAGGCGAGGCATTGTCAGGGTCTGGTTGGTTAAGTCTGAATTGGCCCTTGTTGTTATTCCAGATCAAGGCACCGTTCACTGTATGGCACTATATATGGCACTGTACTTGGACTTGTGTCAATTATCTGCATGGGTGATCTCGTTTCAGGTGTTTTTTTTTTTTAATTCGTCGCTGTTATAGTCCGTCTGTTTGTGTAGAAAGCTTACGTATATACCTCACTATAAGTCTTAAAGTGTTCAGTAAGAAATGAACGAAACTTAATGCACTTTATGGTCCCTATAACTGAGGAAGATGATATATATATAATCTTGATCTTATATGCGTCAGTTTATACCTGAATTATACGTCTCTTCACATACTTCCTGTAACGTTCACGACATTGTAAATTACTGCAGCTGTTGCCTGACTTTTGTGGGTGTGTGGGAAGGCTTTTGTAGAATGCCCCAGTACCCCCCCTTCCTCCCTTCCTTCCACCCTGAGTACCGTCTCTGATTCACGTCCAGATGATTTTGTTTTTACTCATTTAAGCTACACTAGAGTGATGTTTTTTCTCCTCCACTCTCTCCTCCACCTTGTCCATATGCTCTCCATGCTCTCACCCTCCACTCCACCCTGTATTTATCCTCCACTAACAGGCAGTATCTTTCACTTTCACCTCACAGTACCCCCCGCCACTACCACGCAGTACCCACCACCACACAGTACCCACCACCACCACACAGTACCCACCTCGACGTGCCAGAATTAGCAGGAGGCAGCTGTCATGGGGATAACGATGTCAAGACTTCTGAGTACTTACAGATGTCAAGACGACTCCCTCTCTCTTCTCCATCTCTTCTCTCCCTACTCCTCACCTTACTCCATTTCTTCTCCCCCCTCCTCCTACTTCATCACTTCTCCTTCCTCCTCCTACTTCATCTCCTTTCATCCTCCTCCTCCTACTCCATCTCTTCTCCCTCTCCTCTCAATTCAGCTCTTCCCTCCCCCCTCTTCATTCTCCATCTCCTCTACTCTCCCCAACATTATCACAATTATCTTCTGATTCTCTTTCACTGGGTTGCCTGAGCCGTGTTGTAGCTGGGTCCGTTGCCTGAGCCGTGTTGTAGCTGGGTCCGTTGCCTGAGCCGTGTTGTAGCTATAGGTCCGTTGCCTGAGCCGTGTTGTAGCTGGGTCCGTTGCCTGAGCCGTGTTGTATGGGTCCGTTGTCTGAGCTGTGTTGTAGCTTGGTCGTTGCCTGAGCTGAGGTCCGTTGCCTGAGCCTGTTGAGCGTTGCCTGAGCTGAGCTGGGTCGTTGCCTGAGCCGTTGGCGGCCGACGAGCTGGGTCGTTGGAGCGTGTGGTCCTCGGCGTGGCTGTCGTTCACGAGGGGTCGTGGTGTCTGAGCCTGTTAGAAGCTGGGTCCGTTGCCTGAGCCGTGTTGTAGCTGGGTCCGTTGCCTGAGCTGTGTAGAAGCTGGGTCCGTTGCTCTGAGCTGTGCAGGGTCGTTTGACTTGTAGCTGGGTCGTTGCCTGAGCCGTGTTGTAGCTGCCGCTGCTGAGCGTTGTGAGCTGGGTCCGTTGCCTGAGCCGTGTTGTAGCTAGTCCGTTGCCTGAGCCGTGTTGTAGCTGGGTCCGTTGCCTGAGCCGTGTTGTAGCTGGGTCCGTTGCCTGAGCCATGTTGTAGCTGGGTCCGTTGCCTGAGCCAGTATGAACACTACCCTGCTGTTTATGCTGTGAACTGATACTACCCAGTGACGCTAAGGATTCACCAAGACTCGTACGATAAACACTCCTCGTAGCTAAAGATTGGCTCACCTGTCATTTCACTCGAGGTTTAGATTAGGTGTTAGAACAGAGTTAGGTCAGGGTAAGGGTAAGTTAGTGGAGGGTCGGTCACGGTCGGGTAGGATAAGTTAGGTTAGAACATTAGGTTAGGGTTGTTAATCTTCAGGTGCACAAACTAGGGTGCCTAATCAAGTGGTTCGTAAGATCTTGTTCCTTCTACCTGTCTCCTTACTGGTGTTAAGTGAAGGTGTGTATAGGTACAAGCTAGGTACTGTTCAATGTTTTTTTTTACCTTAATTAAGTCAACTCGTCAGGTGTATTCTTATATCATCACTTACGAGAAAGATTCACTGTAGGAAACTTACTTAGTGACTCTGGGTACAGGATTATATAATTACCAGAGTGTATTTCTTAAGTTAATTTCTCTCCTCGTCATTAGGCACGATTCTTATCACACTCTGACCTCCTCTATCAATATGTCGTAAGGTAGATTCATTCTCATTCTCAAAACTTAAAGGATATTTCACCTTAGGATTTCTGAGATATTTTGGGACTCGAGTGTGTGTGTGTGTGTGTGTGTGTGTGTGCAGCCCAGCAGTTCCTAAATAGCAGGCTTCGGTAATAATCCTCAAAAATCGGACGGTCTGTTTGTTTGCGTTCGTGGGTGTGAATCCGCGTGCATGCGGCATGGGAGGTTCTCGTATGAATTAAATGACGATCTCGCTGCGTCGTCGGGCATGGTTACTCCACCACCCCCACCCCCGACCTCCCTCACTTCCACCCTCCCACCTCCCTCCACTTCCACCCCCACCTCCCCCACTTCTACCCCCACTCCCCATCCCACTCCCCACCCTCCTCACTCCCCCCACCCTCCCTTTCATCCACCTCCCTGACAACACCACCAGCCACAGAGAGGCATTGCATCATTGTGTGACTAGATTTAAGCAGTTACTGTATTGCATCAGATGTCCCCTCCCTCCCCCTCACCCCTCCCCACTCTTCTCCCTCACCCTTCCCTCCTCCTCCCTCATCCACTCATCGTCTTTCACACAGCCTCGCCCACCCTCTCCACCAATCCCTCTTCTCGCCGACCACCCCACCCACCAATCGCAGCCAACCTCCTCCCACTCGGCAACCAAGGTTAACCTCCAGCTTAGTATGTTGAAGGCTGAGGTGGGTTGTTTACTGAGGTCGGATAATCTTGTCTCTTAGCGGTAGTTGTTGTTGTGGTGGTGGTTGTCGATAGTGGTAGTAGTTGTTTATAATGATGCTGGTAGTGGCTAGTAGGAGTATAAATTGATACTACTACCACTACCACAATTACTATTTTACATAATTACTGCTACTTTTTTTAAACGTGGCCTCCAGGGGAGCCTCCAGCCTCTCCCAATACTACTACTACTATTGCTACTCCTTTATTACTACTACTACTTCTACTAATTTACATCAACTGCGATAGATTCACCACGCTCTATCCCCCAACACACACACACACACACACACACACACACACACACACACATATTCTCATAAGCATGCACATATCCATATAGAGACACGTACACCCTCATGCATTGTAAACACACACACGCATTCATCTTAAGTAATTGCACGTGACATACACCTTTACACATACTCTTACACAATCATATACGTACATATGCATACACACAAGAACACCACATACCCACACATGTACACACACACACACACATATTAGCTGACAAGAGGAGGAAACTTCTACACACTACCGCGTATGTTTCTTAGGTGTGTTGGGGGGGTGGAAGGGAGGGAGGGAGAGGTTTTCTTATGTTGGAAAGGAGGGGATAGGTAGGGAGGGGAGGAGAGAAGGTTTCTTAGGTGCCAGCAGTGCCTCTTCATACTATGAGCACCACTCAAATATTAAAATTACAGGTGGTCCAAAATGAAGCCCTAAGATTCATCACAGGTGAAAGATACTTCACCAGACCCGAACCACAGCCGAGATACATAGAGACCTGAGAATGAAACCCATCAACCAGCAGCTGCACACCCTGGCCAGCAGAGTCTGGCAAAGATAGAACGATCAGAGCAAGAACTCCTTCAAGACTCCCACCAGATAACGACAACAATCATACATGGTTCCCAAAAAGTTACCAAATCTCAAGGTCCATTACCACCCCCGATCTATACGGCCAGGCAATAGACAACCTCCTAGACCAGCATCCGCCAATAGGTCGGCGGAATATGAAATACTGCCCTCAAAACACCCATATGGGACAGAGTAGGCTGTCTAGTGCCTGTACCGACAGACAATAACTAACCCATGACACAACCCTAACACACTATTAGCTTAGCTAGGCGGTCAGCCCACCTCTCTTACCTCCTCTTGAATTTCTTCATTCCGAACTATAACTTCTTTCCCTCACCTCTAATCTTCTTCCACCCCTCCTTTCTCTACACACACAAAAAGAAAAAAGAATGTGTGTGTGTGAAGGGATGTAGGAAGGAGATGAGAGGGAAGGAGGGAGAGAGAGGAGATGTGGAAGGAAGAAAAGTATGGAGATAAGAGGATGAGGTAGGAAGAGAAAAAGAAAATGATAAATGAAAAAAAGAGAAAAGATGATAAATGAAAAAAAAGAGAAATTGGAAAAGAAATAGAGAAAGAAAGAAAGAAAGCAGAGAACAACTAGAATAAATAAACAGAAGAAGAGTAGATATGTTTACGCAACACTCGGGTGATAGTCACACACGCCGATAAGGTATATAATTATGATGCAACGTTAATTACGATACAAGTTGCCAAAGTCGTGTTAAAGGAAAATACATTATCCTTTGATCAGGTGTAATTATGTCTCTATTTTGTGTGTGTTCTATATTGGAATGAATGAATAGATAGGTAGACAGAGATTAAGATAGATAGTCCACCTTGTCCGCCTTTTCTCGGGGATCACCCCCCCACCCCGCGCGCTCAAGGCATGTATTCAGGGCCTGACGCTTGAGCGCTGACTTCTCTCTTACGTAAGCTATTGATTATGGGGGAGACTGTAGCGATGATGATGGTGGTGGTGGTGGTGGTGGTGATGATGATGATGGTGGTGGTGGTGATGATGATAGTAATGGTGCTTGTGTTTAGTAATAATGATAATGATAGTGATGATGATGATGATGATTATAATAGTAGTGGTGCTTGTGTTCAGTGATGATGATAATGATAGTGATGGGAATGGTGGGTAGTGATGGTGATGATGACTGTACCCATTGATGTTTTAATTAAGTAATATTTTTAAGATGATTGATCGAATATGCTTGAGGGAAGTAGTCTCTCTCTCTCTCTCTCTCTCTCTCTCTGTCATGTTAACACAATTTTCATCAAGTACAGTGAGTGACCTTGCCTGACCTCCACTAGGACGAGCTTTCCATTATTGCGTCTCACAAAATTAATCTACATACAAAAACAATTAACTTTTACCGTAATATGTATACATAGTTTGAATTAATTTTTATACTTGATGCAAATGGCAATGTGTATAATGTGGCGATATATAAATTGGTCGGGGAGTCGGGGTAATGGTCAGCATGCTCGCCTCGCAAGTGAGTGGACCCGGGTTCGATCCTCGGCAGGGGTGAAACTATGGGCAAGTTTCTTTACGCCATTTGCCTCTGTCTACCCAGCAGTAATTGGGAACCTGGATGTTAATCGATTTGCGGATCGTGTTCCGGGGTGCAGTTGACAAGTTGTTCGGTCTTTATTCTTTGACACTGGGTCACTCAGCTCGTTAGCTCAGGGTGTGGTTGTTGTGTTGACGACAGCTTCTACACCTTAAACAAATTCACGCCTAGGTGGTTGCACGTTCGATGTATATGAAACGGGGTTCGGGATTCAGATGGATTCGGTTTATTTTCATGACTCGAGTGCAGGGTTTGATTCCCATTTCGCGTGTAGCTATTTTTGTGCTTAGCCAAATGTTATGAGTGGACTGGTTTGTGAGTCACGTATGTGGACAAAAAATGCTGGATGGATTTCGTAACTAGTCCAAGTAGCTGTTCAGTTTTATTATTGGAACGTATGTTGTAGTTGGGTTTTTATTTTCATGTGGTTGATTACGTTGTTTTAAAAGACGTTTGTGTATGTGACTGGAACATTTAATTGCATATAATTTTGACTTCATTAGCACCATTAAGTTTTCTAGCCCAGTATTGTTTGTAAACTGTACATCCTAATTCACCTTTCAAGCTGTATTCTTTAATATCACACTCAAGCTTTCAACAACAATACCCCTCTCTTTAAGCTTTCCTTCCCAAGAACATGTATATAGACATTGCAGGTATACAGTTCAGCAAGCATATAGACGATACAGGTATACAATTTCCTATGCATCTAGACAGTACGAGCATATAAACGTTAAATAGTAAGGCAATTCAACCAAAAGCCCCAGCCGCCCCCCCCCCTTTTTTAACCTGCAAACATGCAAAGATTTCCTGCTTTGTCTACCGCCACGACCAACAGCGAGGTGAATTTGCCAGAACAGCGTCTCTGGTGTGTGTGTGTGTGTGTGTGTGTGTGTGTGTGTGTAGTGTTGTAGCTTGTATCGACCTGGGCATAACCAGACGAGGCTGGTCGAACTGCATGTGTGTCTGCCAGTCTGCCTGTCTGTCTGTCTGGCTGTCTGTCTGCCTGCTTAACCTGGTCGAGGCAGAATTTGACGGAATGGTTGGATAGGAGAATGGGATCGTGTGAGGAGGAGGAAGGAATGAAGGATTTTGGGGTAAAGAGGATAGGTAGTTGAGAAAGAAGGAGGAGAATATATATGTGGAACAGTGAGAAGAAATTAGAAAGAAAAAGAAAGATAATTGAAGGGAGAGTATGACATATACAGAGAGAGAGAGAGGGTTCATTAGAGTTAAGGTCACGAACTGTATCAGACATAAATGGGAAGTAACAGCGAGTCTCCTCTTCTTGATACGATAGTTCTCTCTCTCTCCTCTCCTTCCTTCCTTCCTTCCTTCCTTCCTTCCTTCCTTCCTTCCTTCTTTTACAGAACTATAATCAACCACACGAATGCAGACACTAAATTAACCCTTATTTGTTTATCCCGAGTGGTCGACAGTTCCTCCCTCCCTCCCTCTCTCTCTCTCTCCCTCCTTCCTTCCTACCTACCCCTTCCTTCCCTCCTCCCTCCATCCTTCCTCGCTCCGTCCATTCCGCTTCAAGTGGCGTCGCTCGAGTCTTGGGGAGGTCGTGGCAATATATGCAAAATAGGAACGAGGGACAAAAGTCACTTGAGCTGTTGACAAGACGACGCGAGCTATAAAATGTGAGTGATGGAGCCCAAAAAAAAAAGCAAAACATAAAAAGGGTAATGGAGAAGACGGTGATGTGGTTTTTATTATTGGTTGAGACAAAAAATATGAAATGTTGAGTTTTATGCATCGAGTGAGTGAGACATAGAGGATTGGTTGGAGGTGTCAAGCGTTGGTACCTTATTTTTTTTATTAAGTGAATGGTTGAGACAAAAAAAAATATGGTTTTATGTATCAAGTGACTGAAACATAAATGAAAATTAGAGTAATGAACAATAGTCATTACTTCATTTTAATAACAGTATTACGCTCGTGTTTCAGTGTTGTGTCCCAGTGTATTGTGTAGATAGCTGGGTGTTACTACTGACCTTATAGAAATATTGCCCTTGTCTTGTTTCAGTCATTTATCTACCAATATAAATAAGTAGATGAATATTATGCTATCTTAAGAGGGTATCGAAATATTGTCCCCACCTGAAGAATCGCCATCCTAGGTTATTTCACCTTAAGACTATAACCACCCTAACATTATTTTGGGGTGGATGGCGTTAGGTTAGGTTAGGTTAGGGGAAATGCACTATGGTGGATATTCTTCGGGTTAGGTTAGGTTAATGGACGCTTCAGCTCCACACATGAGCATTTACACGGACGAAATTATTAACCCCCAAGACCCGTATGTATATCGGTGTCAACATCCGGGTGGCCTGATTATATTCCTCGCTTTCTTTTAATGACGTGTTATCAGAAATCCATATGGTTGTGTATTACGGTGGAGGCTGCGTCGTGAAGGAGAGGGGGGGGGGTGACTGGCCTCATCTGCATCACCCCATGAAATGAGTGTAAGGAGGAGGAGAGTGAGGATGTCAGTAAAGGAGTATTTAGAGGTACAGTGGAGGTCAGGTCAGGTCAGGTCATGGATTAAGCTTGTGTCAGGTAGGAGGTGATGCTTTGACGTCATCAGGATTTATTGGAGGTCAGGTTGTGTATAAAGTTCCTACGTGAGGTTATTTATTTATTATTATTATTATTATTATTATTATTATTATTATTATTATTATTATTATTATTATTTTATTATTATTATTATTATTATTATTATTATTATTATTATTATTATTACTGAGGCATAGTTTGTGAACAATTAATATATCTTTACAGTGTGTTTTTGTTGTCTAGTTCAGTTAATATCAATTTTATACTTTTTCTGTTTTCATTTATTTGTTTTATTTAGTTCTTTATCTTTTATATAATTTGTAGTTAAGATTAATTTTTTATATTGTGATCTTACAGTGACACACACACACACACACCACACACACACACACACACACACACACACACACACACTAGCTAAAGAACAGGGTCGTGGGTCTTCTCTTTTCTTATTTAATCCGTTTTTCTGGACGTTAATGCACTAATGGTTCGTGTGTGTGTGTGTGTGTGAAAAGAGAGAGAGAGAGAGAGAGAGAGAGAGAACATGGATTAGGTTGAGTCCAGTGTAGTGATTGTTGTGGGTCACAATCTTAACACACACCTGCCCTGACCACCACCACAAGGAGGAAGAAGAAGAGAGGGGAACATAAGAATGGAGGAAACTGCAGCGGGCCTATTGGCCCATACTGGGCAGTCCCATTTACACCCAACCCCTATTGCTCATATACCCATCCAACCTACGTTTGAAGTTATCCAGCGTATTCGAGTTAATGATGATATTTGGTAACTTGTTTCACTCGTCCACTACTCTATTTCCAAACCAATGTTTACCTATTTCGCGCCTAAATCTAAATTTTCTAATTTAAAACCAATGTTACGAGTTCACTCCTGGTTGGATAGTTTAAGTACCTTTTTAATGTCACCTTTGTTTAGCCCTGACTTCCATTTATAAACCTCGATCATATCGCCCCTCACTCTACGTCTCTCGAGGAAGTGCAAATTAAGATGCTTTAACCTGTCTCTATGCTCAAGGTTCCTAATGCCATGGATTAGTCTTGTCATTCTCCTCTGAATTCTTTCCAAGGATTCTATATCCATTCTGTAGTACGGTGACCAGAATTGAACTGCGTAATCCAAGTGAGGTCTCTAGCGCAAGATATAGGAGGAGAAGATGGTAGACAGGAGGAAGAGGGGAGAAAGTAGAGAGGGTGAAGAGGAAGGAAGGGTAAGGGATGATAGGAAAAAGGGAAGGAGGGAGGCGAAGGTGTATGATGATAATGGTTCCTAGAGTAATTATTAAGATGATGATGATGACGGCGATGATACACACAGTCTTTCTCTCTAGCCTCACGAGTGGAAGGCTTAAAGGCATTCCAGCACGGGTAGGGGGTAGGGGGGGTGTAAAGTGTCTACTGCAGCCACTATGTTTTTCTAAGCCTTCATGTGACGTCAGAGAATACGATGGGTTACCTGGTGTGACGTCATTAGAGGTGGACGTTCCTCATTAGCGACCTGTGGTGTTTGAGAGGAGGAGGAGGAAGATTAGTCTGGTGGTGTTTGGGAGGGAGGAGGAGGAGATTATTCTGGTAGCGTTTGAGAGGAGGGAGGGAGAGGAAGAGGAGGTACTTATATGTAGGGCTGTGGAGTCGAAGACAAAACCTTCGACTCCGACTCCTCAAATTTTATGCCTCCGACTCGACTCCGACTCCTTGGCCTATTGTAACAACTATTTCTACCATCCTAATTGTAATTTGTATGTTGTAACCTGCATAGGTAAAGTAAAACACCGTGGCTATACTGCTACAGCTTTATTAATGATCTGGACGATATTTAAGAACTACAAAAAGATGATAGCTTGACTTTCAAAGTTTCAATCAAAAGAAAATTAAATTTATTAAGAATTCAAGATATTAACTAGAAAACACCATTTACATGTATATCTAAAAGTTCGATCTCAGCATATGAATTTTGTTTAAGCTCATAATCTGATGTGGATCTAAATGATGATCCTACAATTCCTTAAAGTAAAGTTATATATTTATGTACATTAAAGAAATGAATACCTTATTAAGGAAAATGGATAAACCTTACATGATTAAGTTATTAAATTAAATTTGCCTTAATCTCACCAAACAGGTTGTAGCTAATTGTTTTGTAGCTGAGAGCCTCTGTGCAGTTTTCAACGAAACAAAATTTGATATAATTCAAAATTTCAAATGGTAAAGAAGAGACTATCGTCCAAAATTATAGTGCTATACTGTGCCTGCTACAATAAATTCATAATAATGCTTATAAAATGGAAATCTCTTTAATAATTTAAGAAAATTAGTGGGATCAGTGGAATCACTGCAATGAATATGCCTGAGTTCATATATTTGTTCTTAGGAACAGAATAGCTATCAGTAAGTCGGAGTCGGAGTCTGGACAATTTACCGACCCGACCCGACCTCCAGCCGAAATTCTCTCCCGACTTCGACTCCGCCTGACCCACAGCCCTGCTTATATGGCATCTGAGGCACCATAGTGAAGATTAATCCTACTCCAAGTGGACGAATATCTGGCCTAGAGATACTGTGCGTTCTCTCTCTCTCTCTCTTCATAATACTCCAACCTAGAAATATTAACTTGTAAATCTTAAGGTGTAATTGGATGTGGGTTTTGAGCTGCTTAAGTCGTTGTTGTTCTTTGGGGGATAAGTGTGTTGAAGAGGCGCTGAATGGCAAAAGGATTTAGTTTTGTTTTGTTTCAAACTCACTCATTGTACTCGTGAGCTCAGAGGATGTTTTGAGGGGAATTTCTGTCTTGTGTTTATAATGAGTTGAGGCGCCTGCTGAATACGCTTTTTGGTGTTTGTTTTGTTTTGTATGTTGTGTTCTGTTTTGTGTTGTAATGCATGGAGAAACCCTCGTCACGATACCATGAAATATTTAAAATAATTCTCAAGCAAGGTTCTGAGGAAAAAAGGTAATCACCCGTGTGTGTGTGTGTGTGTGTGTGTGTGTGTGTGTGTGTGTGTGTGTGTGTGTGTGTGTGTGTGTGTAGGGACCACCAATACCACCACCTGAACACTCAAACAAACACACAATCACAAACAGGAGAGAGACCTACAAGTGTATACCCAGGTTTGTTTATAAAAGCCCTGACCTTCACCTGAAACCCTCATTAAGCAGATTCCAGGCATAAACTAATGAAGCCTGAGAAATTCATCCGAGGGTTTTAACCTGTTACCAAGACACTCACTCACTCACCACCCACAAACAAACACGGTGTAAAAAAAAAAAATAATTGTCTCGCCTGATGATGGCTTTTGTGGTCGTATCCAAACACCTTCTCACTTCTCACCATCACCCTCACCCCCACCATCACCCCCCACCCCACCATCACCCCCACCCTCCTGGCTTGAACATAGAGTCAGTCCATCCCAATATACACAATCGCCTCACCTCTGAAATGGGGAAAACAGTTCCCCGTCGGCAATATACTGAAGGAGATGGGAAGAGTCATGCCCGACCTTGCCGAGTGTTGGGGCTTAAAATCCGTCCCTACCGTTTTGTCTTTTGTGTGTGTGTGTGTGTGTGTGTGTGTGTGTGTGTGTGTGTGTGTGTGTGTGTGTGTGTGTGTGTGTGTGTGTGTGTGTGGTTAAGGTGTGAAGGTGTGTCTGGATGAATGTTTACACGGTGTTATTATTATTGTAGTGTCACAGGTGTGTGGTGAGTGGGGACGTAGGTGTGTGGTGAGTGTAGTGACGTAGGTGTGGTGAGTGTAGGGACGTAGGTGTGTGGAGTGGTGACGTAGGTGTGAGTGGTGGTGTGTGGTGAGTGTAGTGACGGTCGGTGTGTGGTGAGTGTAGTGACGTAGTGTGTGGTGAGTGTAGTGACGTAGGTGTGTGTGTGTGTGAGTGAGGACGTAGGTGTGGTGAGTGTAGTGACGTAGGTGTGTGGTGAGTGTAGTGACGTAGGGTGTGTGGTGAGGTAGTGACGAGGTTTGGTGAGTGTGGACGAGGTTGTGGTGAGTGTAGTGACGAGGTATGTGAGTGTAGTGACGTAGGTGTGTGTGTGGTGTGTGTGAGGTAGTGACGTAGGTGTGTGGTGGAGTGTAGGGACGTAGGTGTGTGGTGAGTGAGTGACGTGGGTGTGTGGTGAGGGTTGACGTAGGTGTGTGGTGAGTGTAGTGACGTAGGGTGTGTGGTGAGTGTAGTGACGTAGGTATGTGGTGAGGTGGGGACGTAGGTGTGTGGTGAGTGTAGTGACGTAGGTGTGTGTGGTGAGTGTAGTGACGTAGGTGTGTGGTGAGTGTAGGGACGTGTGGAGGTAGTGAGGGTATGTGTGAGTATAGTGACGTAGGTGTGAGGTGACGTAGGTGTGTGGTGAGTGTGTGACGTTGGTGAGTGGTGGTGACGTAGGTGTGTGGTGAGTGTAGTGACGTAGGTGGTGAGGGACGTAGGTGTGTGGTGAGGTAGTGACGTAGGTGTGTGTGAGTGTAGTGACGTAGGTGTGTGGTGAGTGTAGTGACGTAGGTGTGTGGTGAGTGTAGTGACGTACAGTAGGTGTGTGGTGAGTGTAGTGACGTAGGTGTGTGGTGAGTGGTGGTGACGTAGGTGTGTGGTGAGTGTAGTGACGTAGGTATTGACAATATAACACACGTGGATGTATTGCATCACTGTATATTAATTTTGAATGTGTCCGTCCCTCTTCACCTTCACTTCACCTCTGCAATGGTCTTGAAGCATAACATTATCTGTGGCTCCAGGCAGTTCAGAATGTTTATCTCTTTCTCTATCTCTCTTTCTCTGTCTGTCTGTCTCGCTTTTTATCTCTCTCTCTCTCTCTCTCTCTCTCTCTCTCTCTCTCTCTCTCTCTCTCTCTCTCTCTCCTGACGTCACTCTTGTCGCCTCCATTACCTGCCCACTCAATATCGTTACGTTCATCTCTTCTCCTACAGCCTTGACCAGTTGCTCCCTGGCAGGTATTGACGTAAGCCTTCGTCAACATGCATGACGCCTGCATGGTCGTTGGGCGTTTGAGGGGTGACGTGACGTGGCTATAATTTTAACATGAATTTCTTGGTTTTTTTTTTCGATTTTTTCACGATATTTTTAACTTTTCTTTTATTAGAGGTGATTACATAGATATAAGCAAATTACAGATCCAGTGAAAGATATAACATTAACTAGTCTTATTTAATGTACTCTAGGTAAAGTTTGGTTATGTTAAAATAGTGAGGGAAGTCTTAAGTTAAAGTTATCGTATCACACGTGTTCTTTAATTTCCATGATTTGATAACATTTGAGGGTAAACTAAATTATTTCTACGAGTAACAATAGTTGTGTTATGAATGTCCTTGAATTTATAACATTAGAAGCAGCAAAATGTGTATTCCTGGGTTTTAAAACAGTTGGGTGTTAAATGGCTGAGCAGATGCGTATCCCTGACTCGCATGACAATCAAACAGATTTTTTCCTGGTAATAATACGTCGATAATGTGGTGTTTTTAAACCTTATATGCCAATGTGTTTATCGTCATACAACAGCAACATATTTCAACTTGGTAGATGATTGCAACTTGTAATGGAATATGTTTACCTGGGTAGGTTAATTAAGGAGACCGATATGAAATAAAAAAAACAGTAATTCTTATATTCATGGATGGTGGTGGAGATGGTAATGGTGGTAGGTGGTGGAAATGGTGGTGATGATGGTGGTGAAGATGATGTCCTTACTACACCATGTTGTCATTTCATTTATCCAAAATAATGTTAGTGTAAATTCGTAGACGACAACACGATGACATTTCACTGTTTTTATACTTTTGCAGTTGGTTGTTGAGTTTCATTTTGACTTATTCACACTCAAGACAGCACAACACAACACAACAATGGAACGCAACACAACACCACATAACGTAACACAACACAACAATGGAACGCAACACAACACCACATAACACAACACCACATAACATAACACAACACAACACAACAATGGAACGCAACACAACACCACATAACGTAACACAACACAACAACGTAACACAACACAACAACGCAACACAACACCACGTAACATAACACAACCGATATAGTACATATGTATTTTTTGTATTGTGTTTTATTTCTTTTTTTTTCACTTATATACAGAAACAACAGTACCAGTAGATTAATTAGTAAACACACAGTACCTCATATACAGTACAGTTACAGATGACAACAACAATAATAAAGTTTTTAGTGACGTCGGTGCTTTATATAAACAATTAACTGACATTTTTCTTTTCTCTTTTCAGGTAAGTTTGAATGCCATCGTGTTTGTAGTGAAGGAGGTAAGGCAGGTGGTAATGAGTGTTGCAGGTAAGGCAGGTGGTAATGAGTGTTGCAGGTAAGGCAGGTGGTAATGAGTGTTGAAGGTAAGGTAGGTGGTAATGAGTGTTGAAGGTAAGGCAGGTGGTAATGAGTGTTGCAGGTAAGGCAGGTGGTAATGAGTGTTGCAGGTAAGGCAGGTGGTAATGAGTGTTGCAGGTAAGGCAGGTGGTAATGAGTGTTGAAGGTAAGGCAGGTGGTAATGAGTGTTGAAGGTAAGGCAGGTGGTAATGAGTGTTGAAGGTAAGGTATTCAGGTGTTCATGTTGGCAGACGAGAGATACGGAAGATATAATTAATTTTTTTGGGGGGTCATGTAGAATTTTTTTTGATATGATATGAATTCGTGAGTTGACATCAAGGTGAGGATGAAGTGAACATGTACCTTGTGATTTTTTTAAATATTGCACTAGCCCAGTGCATGAAGACTCACTTGGAATGCAACGACATGCACCTGAGAGATTTAAATGCACAATATATGCACTGTAATCTATCATGAATGCACAAGTAACGCATCTTTTACACTCACCAAATAACACACCTTCACCACTGCGCATAACAGGGGCGTGTGAGGTCACAGGTAGGTGTGAGAGCCCCACAATGGAAACTAATCAGGGAAGGTAAATATTTTGTTCGCTTATATTACTAAAGAAAAAAAAAAGTAGGAAAATAGCTACGCTCCTCCCCTCCCTCCCTCCTCCCCTCCATCCTCTTCTCTCCCTCCTCTCCCTCCCCTCCCTTCCCTCCTCTCCCTCCTCCCTCCCCCCCTCCCTCCCCTTCCTTCCTCCCCTCCCCCAAAAAATGGTGTTGATTATAATGTGAAGTGTAAACAGGTGCTTTGTTTTGTTTGTTAATTTGTTTAGTCTTTTTTATTTATATTTTTTGATTAACGAAGTTGTCTGTTTAATGGGTAATAGAGGAGTGACTTGTTTATAAGTTGGTGGGTATTTGAAGTCTCTCTCTCTCTCTCTCTCTCTCTCTCTCTCTCTCTCTCTCTCTCTCTCTCTCTCTCTCTCTCTCTCTCTCTCTCTCTCTCTCTCTCTCTCTCCCTTCCTTTCCTTTTTCATGTCCCCCTTCCCTTCTCCCCTTTTTATTACCGCGTTCTCTCCTCCCATACAGTCTTCATTCCTCTCCTCTTTACTATTACCTTCTCTCCCTCTTCCACTCTCCCTCTCCCTGCCTTCGGAACGGATTACCCGCTAAATATAGCGGCTTGTTCTGCACCACACTCCAGTGACCCACCGTCGCTATATTTAGCGGCACTACCTGGGGGGAGACAGGCCCACCCTGCCTTACACGGCTCTCCCGGGTTCCTCTGGTGGCACCTTGAGTGGCAGTATTATGGGAATAGTGCCACTGTTATAGGAATGCTGCCACCATTGTTAAAGACACGTTGCCACCACTGTTAATGGAATACTACCACTATTATAGGAACACTACCACTATTATAGGAACACTACCGCTATTATAGGAACACTACCGCTATTGTAGGAACACTACCACTATTATAGGAACACTACCGCTATTGTAGGAATACTACCACTATTATAGGAACACTACCGCTATTATAGGAACACTACCGCTATTATAGGAACACTACCGCTATTGTAGGAATACTACCACTATTATAGGAACACTACCGCTATTGTAGGAATACTACCACTATTATAGGAACACTACTGCACTATTATAGGAACACATCCGCAATATAAGAACACTACCACTATTATAGGAGACACTACCGCTATTATAATAACACTACCACACAATATAGGAACACTACCACTGAAACCTTAAGGAACACTACCACTATTATAGGAACACTACCACATTAGCAAAGGAACACTACCACTTTATTATATAGAATACTACCACTACTATGGGAACACTACCACTATTGGGAACACTACCACTATTATGGGAACACTACTGCTATTATGGGAACACTTGCTACTGCTATTACTGGGAACACTACCACATATAGGAACACTACCACTATTATATGAGGAACACTACCACTATTATGGGAACACTACACTTCGCTGAGGAACACTACTGCTATTATAATAACTACCACTATTATGAGACACGCACTATCAGGACACTACCACTATTATAGGAACACTACCACTATGTAGGAACACTACCACTATTATGAGAACACTACCACTAATATGGGAACACTACCGCTTCATGAGGAACACTACTGTATGGGAACACTACCGCTATTATAGGAACACTACTGCTATTATAGAACACTACCTTTATTATAATAACACTACCACTATTATGAGGAACACATCCACTATTATAAGAACACTACCTTTATTATAGGAGCACTACCGCTATTATGTAGAACACTACTGCTTTCTATTATAGGAACACTACCATATTATAGAACACTACCGCTATTATAGGAACACTACCACTATTGTAGGAACACTACCACTATTATAGGAACACTACCGCTATTATAGGAACACTACCGCTATTGTAGGAACACTACCACTATTATAGGAACACTACCGCTATTATAGGAACACTACCGCTATTATAGGAACACTACCACTATTATAGGAACACTACCACTATTATAGGAACACTACCGCTATTGTAGGAACACTACCACTATTATAGGAACACTACCGCTATTATAGGAACACTACCGCTATTATAGGAACACTACCACTATTATAGGAACACTACCGCTATTATAGGAACACTACCGCTATTATAGGAACACTACCGCTATTATAGGAACACTACCACTATTATAGGAACACTACCACTATTATAGGAACAATACCACTATTATAGGAACACTACCACTATTATAGGAACACTACCACTATTATAGGAACACTACCACTGTTATAGCGTTGGGTGATTATAATCACCCAACGCTCGTATAACTACAGCTTGTTATAGTTATAGAACAAACACATGTGACTTTGTATTATGTTTCTTTACACATGTGACTGTAAGGCGTAGATAAGTGACAGTAATTGACCAGGGTTCGTCACTACACATGATACGGTCGTCCACTTTACAATTATATGCCCTAAAATAACGATAATGGCGCCTATAATTGTTTTTCTTCTTCGAGGAGATTTTTATTGTATTTTTTTATTGTAGGTCGATTTTTATTTATTATTATTATTATTATTATTATTATTATTATTGTTATTATTATTATTATTATTATTATTATTATTATTATTATTATTATTATTGTTATAGGAGGGCGGGAGGGGGGGGAGTGTTTGTTGGCCCTCTGCATGATTGACTGACTTGATTGATCGATTTTTATTTCGTTTGAGGGATTTCTTTTAAGGAGAAGGGAAGAGGTTAAGGGAGCCAGTGATTGATTTTTTTTACCCTCTCTTCCTCCTCCTCCGTCTCTTCTTCCTTTTCCTCCGTCTCCTCCTCCTCCTCTATGTCTTCTTCCTCCTCCATTTTCTCCTCCTGCCTCATCTCCATTTCCATCACCTACTCTTTCATTTCTTCCTCTTTTTCCTTCATCTCTCTCTCTCTCTCTCTCTCACACACACACACACACACAAACACACACACACACACACACACACACCAAGCCAAGATAAAGAGGAGTAGAACCAACAGTTATTACTAAAAATTATGTCAATACTCCTTGAGGGGAAGACTCATTACTCTGGTGCACCCCCTGAGGCTCACCTGGTGCACCCCTGAGGCTCACCTGGTGCACCCCCTGAGGCTCACCTGGTGCATCCCTGAGGTTCACCTGGTGCATCCCTGAGGCTCACCTGGTGCACCCCTGAGACTCACCTGGTGCACCCCTTAAGACTCACCTGGTGCACTCCTGAGACTCACCTGGTGCACCCCTTAAGACTCACCTGGTGCACCCCTGAGGCTCACCTGGTGCACCCCTGAGACTCACCTGGTGCACCCCTGAGACTCACCTGGTGCACCCCTGAGACTCACCTGGTGCACCCCTTAAGACTCACCTGGTGCACCCCCTGAGGCTCTCCACACCTGAGAGTCTTGTCCTATGGTCTCATACGCTAATTTAATTATTATATATATATAAGTGTGTGAGGGAGAGGCCATTAATATGTATATATGTATGTATGTATGTATGTATGTATGTATGTATGTATGAATATGTATGTATGTATGTATGTATGTATGTATGTATGTATGTATGTATGTATGTATGTATGTATGTATGTATGTATGTATGTATGTATGTATGTATGTGTATGTATGTATGTATGTATGTATGTATGTATGTATGTATGTATGAGTAGAGATTGAGAGAAACAAAGACACACATTCAGTCATACAGACAGATAGATAGATAGATAGATAGATAGATAGATAGATGGACAGATACTATAATTCCTATAATTCTCGTTGACGGATAAAATAATAATAATAATAAGGTTGTAAATAATATCATGAGTCACATTAGTTATTGTAAGTCTTGTATGTACTAAATAATAATGACAACAGAGAGAGAGAGAGAGAGAGAGAGAGAGAGAGAGAGAGAGAGAGAGAGAGAGAGAGAGGACTTAATGAGCGAAAATTACCTTTAATTAAGTTTGCACACCTTTGAGACTGTCTTCACTACAACTAACGAGCGATTACGTTGATGTGCGTAAATTATCCGTGTTCGTGTGCCGGATATTTTGGTGAAAGTTATAGAGGATGAAATGAATATTTGTCTGTATCGTTGTGTTTTTAGACGTTCCTGAAATATATGAGTCCGTTTAGGTTAGATTAGGTTAAGTTAGGTTAGGATAGATTAGGTTAGGTTAGGATAGATTAGGTTAGGATAGGATAGATTAGGTTAGGTTAGGTTAGGTTAGGTTAGGATAGGATAGGATAGGTTAGGTTAGGTTAGGATAGATTTGGTTAGATTAGGTTTGGTTAGGTTAGGTTAGGTTAGGTTAGGTTAGGTTAGGATAGGATAGATTTGGTTAGATTAGGTTTGGTTAAGTTAGGTTAGGTTAGGTATATTTTTTTACTATATGAAAGGAACAACATACAGGGTGGAACAAAAGTCACTATACATTTACGCACTTATTATTACAAGTAAATTTACTTATAATAACAATGTATAGACAAACTCCGTTACCTAAGACGTGAACTGAATTTGTTATATTGTTCTTCAAGTTCTATAAAAGAGAGGTAGAATAATACACAGTGACTTTTTGCTCCACCCTGTATATCGGTCTTAGTAACAGCGTGTAATATCAGTGTTATATTTTTAAGATTGTTTTCCTGTGAATCTTCTATTTCGAGCGTGACGTTAAACCGCTGCTGTTGCCGTGTGTGGGTGTGTGTGTGTGGGGTGGAGGGATGGGTGTGGGTGGGTGTGGGGGTGGAGGGATGGGTGTGGGTGGAGTGTGGGGTGGAGACTCAGGTGTGTGTGTGGAGGGTGTGTGG
This sequence comes from Homarus americanus, assembly GCF_018991925.1. Classification (NCBI taxonomy): domain Eukaryota; kingdom Metazoa; phylum Arthropoda; class Malacostraca; order Decapoda; family Nephropidae; genus Homarus; species Homarus americanus. The sequence goes on from NW_024735442.1 coordinate 15,005,038, forward strand.
GGTGGGGGATGGGTGTGGGTGGGTGTGGGGTGGAGGGATGGGTGTGGGTGGGTGTGGGAGGATGTGGGGTGGGGTCAGGGACTGGGTGTTTGTGTGTGTGGGAGGGTGTGGGGGTGGATGGGTGTGGTGTGTGTGGGGTGTGGGGTGGATGGATGGGTGTGGGTGGGTGTGGGGGTGGGACTGGGTGTGTGTGTGTGTGGAGGGGTGTGGGGTTGGAGGGATGGGTGGGTGTGGGGGTGGAGGACTGGGTGTGTGTGAGTGGGTTAAGACCTTCTGTCCCGTCACTCCCCTGATTAAACTCCGCGTCACCACACTAAAGAGACATTTTGGTAGGACGATACATATATATTATTTTACTTTTATTTTATTATTATTATTTTTGGGGGAGAAATATGACGTGTTTGTGATTGTCTTGAACTGTCTTTCATCCTTCCGACGTGAAAAGCGATGCGGATGATGTTAATTGTGTGTGTGTGTGGGGTGTGTGTGTGTGTGTGTGTGTGTGTGTGTGTGTGTGTGTGTGTGTGTGTGTGTGTGTGTGTGTGTGTGTGTGTGTGTGTGTGTGTGTGTGTGTGTTCATGACTAGACCAAGTATGACACGAGTGTTTAATACAGTACAGAGGTCATTGTCCTTCTCCTTCTCTTCTGTTACTGCTTCTTCAATGTTTTCTCACGACACACACACACACACACTTACACACACACACACACACACACACACACACACACACACACACACACACTGGAAGGAATTATTTGTATTTGTTGTTTTATTTTGTTGTATTCTTGATTTATTTACTGTATTCTTAGCTTATTGTGTATGTAATTGTTCTATATAGCGTATGATTTATTTAACTGTTCAAACGACCACTGCAACCCAATTTAAACTTGAAAAATGTGTACACAGTGTGGAGGTGTACATGACAGCTCATTTGTACTGTACTTGGCGGCTCTGCTCATTAAAACAGGGTTGATTTATGGAGGGTTGGAGGTATATAGTTTAACATTACTGTATTTGAATATTAACTTCCTCCTGGTTAATGTTAGGTTAGGGTAGGTTAGTTTTGGTTAGGGTTAGGTTGGTTTTGATTAGGGTTGGTTAGGTTAGGGTTGGTTGGGGTTAGGTTAGTTATAGTTTGGATAGGTTAGTTTCTGTTTGGTTAGGTTAGGTTAGTTTTAGCCATGGTTTAAGTTAGTTTGGGCAAGTTAGGTAATCTCCCGTGACGCATATAACATACCTAGATGGTGTTACCTCATGTTTAACTTAAGGAGATGTTTAATTTGTGTTTTTACCTTCTGTCCATCTGTTTATCCATCCGTCCATCCACCCGTCTGTCTGTCCGTCCATCCACCCGTCTGTCTGTCCGTCCATCCCAGTCAAATTTATAAGCGGGACTAAATAAAAAAAATAAAACCCAATGTAAAGTCTTGACATTTTATAGGGTATTGTATTATCGTATATACATCCTAGACTTACATGATCCCAATTTAACGCTGTTTGGGTGATTTATTTAACACTACTGGAGAGGTCAATGTGTTTTCTGTTGTTTATGTGACCCGTTATGTACTGTGCGCCTCTCATGTCCACTTTCATGTCTGTCTGTTATGGTTTGGATTATTGAGCCCATGAATCGTTAGGTGTTTTTGATAGCCGTGTAGCCAGATGGGTAAAAATACTTGAATCCGTGTAGTGTTACGGTCTTTTGGAATCCGTGTAGTCAGTCCTAAGGCGTTTTTGAATCCGAATAGTAAAAAAAAAATATTGTTTCCGTCGCAAATTTATAGTTTTCGATTTTTTTTTAGTTTTTTTTATTCGACTTAAAACACATTTTGAAAGGAGACATTGTTTACATCAAGGAACATACAATAACGAAGTATAACTCTACCTTAAAACCATTATTTTTCATGAGTTGCCACTGCGAGACTTGATGGCAGAGCGACCAACTTAGCAAACTCTTACTGTTTCTTGAGTTACTTTATTTTGGAGCCTCACAGAAGATGTAAATAAAGCAGACGACAGAGCGAGTAACTGCAGCAGTACAGAGGCTTAATTAACGTTACACTATAGTCTTCGGGAGTTATATTTCCTTATTAGATATTCCTTGGTTTATATCTTAATTCCATAACTATGTCCCACCAATTAGAGTTACCCTCGTTGTCAAGTGATAATCCTGTGCATGTTATGAATTTTTCTTGGCGAGTCGGAAGATGGATTCTCTATTTCACGGGTGTTGTTTTTCATCTTGGCAAACCATTCGTCGTGTCTTTGAAAATGAAGGTGCTGCTATTGACATTTTTAAGGCTCATGGTATTCTGTAATCTCTTGTTAGTGTGCAAAGTGCGATTCAGACTGTCACTGTCAAGATAAGAACATTTGGTTTTGTACTAAAATTAAACTCGCCAAGATAAAGAAATCTACTCACTTTGGCTTCTGCGTTTCTGCACTTGGACAAAGTATCTACACGTAGTATCACACTATCCTCCAGCAGCTGATAATTAAGATTAAATTAGGTTTGGTTAAGTAAGGTTTTGGTTGGTTTGGTTAAGTAAGGTTTTGGTTGGTTTGGTTAAGTAAGGTTTTGGTTGGTTTGGTTAAGTAAGGTTTTGGTTGGTTTGGTCAGTTTATTTTCGTGTTTTACCCACAATTTCCCTCTACTCCAAAGCACTGCCCACTTATGCGAACAAAATTGCTGGTAGTGGTGGGTAGGTCATATCACCGTAACGGCTCATTTCCGGTGGAAGAGAATGTCAAATACCACTAAAACAACATGAAATATACTAGAAAGCCTTATTATTGTTAGTAGTTTCCGTGGTAGACAATTTCCGAATCTTAACCAGAGTTTTTCAGTCCGTGTAGTCGTAAGGTATTTTTAATTCCGTAAACACATAGATTTTTTTTATCCCATATAGTCGATTTAATCCATATCATTAGGTTTTTTAATCCGTTAAGTCATATGGCGTTTTTAATATAGCTCTAGTAAGTGATGTAAGCAATTATAGAATAGCGACCTTAAAGCCAGGAAAGGGAAATAGATTCATCCGTTAATCGTAGGACGTTTTGGAAAGTTATTGAGGGGCCGGATGGACAAAAACGAGCGGCCGAAGTAACTGCTGGTGTTGACCGACTGTGGCTCCGGTTGAATGTCCTTTAACCTTTTAGTGCGGCAAATATCGCAGGCGGGCAGACCCACAGGCGATCGATCACTCATAGTTCAATAACTTTCGTTCACTTGTGTTTATCAAATTCATATTAATCTGTTGTGTAATTCGTCTTCAAGAGCTTTACTACGAGTTTAGGAAGTGTTTTACCCCGAGAAGAAATTTTAGTGAAGAATATTATCTAGTAGGCATTACATATATAATAGAGAGTGTATGAGATCTTGAGAAATGTATTGAAAATTTATGATGACGACTAGGATGACTTGAAGGGTTTAATAATGGTAGAGACAAGTGTACCTCGTCTTATTGCCTTATTTTTAGTTCTCTCCTCCCCCTTAATGCTTACTTACTTGAAAGAAAACTCTGGTGAACGATGATGATGTGACGTTGAAATATGGCCCATTGGCCCATATCGCGCGGTTTAAAATCTAGTACGCCGCCGCTGTTGTTGAGTGAATGTGAAGGGAAATTTATTGAACGAATTTTGTTTTTATCTCTAAAATGAGAGAAATTATTTCATGATATGTGCCTCGTTGACGAAGACATCTGTGTGATATTCACGGAGGAGGAATGTTTATGTGCTGGGGAGCTACTGGGGACGAAATGCTTAATGTCTGTCGGATGAATGGGTGACAGCGAAGCGTGGCCAACGACACCCGACACCAGCCGAGTCTTCCCGACCTGTGGGCCCCCGCGGAGTACCTACCGGGTCCTGGCTCATACACTGCCAGGGTACTGTTATTTGTCTAAGTATCATGTGTTAAGTAATGATACATACATACATACATACATACATACATACATACATACATACATACATACATATATATATATATATATATATATATATATATATATATATATATATATATATATATATATATATATATATATATTTATATAGGTCAGATTCATGTGGGTAATGTCACTCTTCACTGCCATACAGGACAGAGGTTCGTGCACAAAGAATGCATCATATTCATTGACACTATATATAGGTCACTTAGGTATTTTATGCTGGTTAACGCCAGGCGATTATATTCAGCTGAGAAAAAACACTGCCCCTCTAAAGGGTTAATAATTCTAAGAACTATTTTGAAGCGGCGTGTGTGGGGAAAGACACAAACTTTTCTGGGACTTAAGATTTTGAAACAGATAATAGTCGTGTGACGCCAGACTTGGGCTGTAGGAAGGGTGCTTAAGTTGCTTGAAACCTGTCATGTTAGATAAGGGATTTGTAGACGTAGACATTGGCGAGGAGCAGGGCACACCTCCAGGCAGCCTACCCAGTGTTTCTCCCAGATGAGACAGGACAGTTTTTGCATTAGGTCAACATGATAGTCGCCTGTGATCATTTGGCATCCCCAGAAAATCACTCAAACATTTTTTTTTCATAAGTCAAATTGTATTAAACAAATATCCATTTTTATCTGTACCCAAAATATTAGAGCCCCGTCATATTGCTTTACTTCAATAGCAAAATTGTTCACGGCCCCATATTATTACTCTTTTGTAGTGATATATACATTAAATATTACCCGTTGATGATGTGATATATGAAAACTGCTCTATTATGAAGGTATCTACGAAGACCAATGAATAAAGAATTAGATTTAGGGAGTATATGAAAGGCCGCCTCTTAGAAGGTATTCAGCGTACATATTAAGAATTCGCTAAAATTATTTTCAACCAGAAGTCCTGAATGTAATTTGAGTGTAAAAGATTAGACGACCCTCTTGACCTTTGACCTTGCGAGCGTGACCTTTAACTAGTCTCAATCAGGCACAAGAAACCTCCAGGGACAACCTCAAGGACCTAATTTGTAAGTTTGAATGTAGTTTGATCAAAGCGTTTGGGAGGTAGAGCGTTAGTGCTATACCCTGACCTGGAGTGTCACAGAGTCGTGTTTTCCTGACCTTTGACCTGTCACGACCGCAGTTGTCGTAGGGAGACTCTCTGGAAAGTAATGTCAAAAATGAAGGCTGTAACTCCATGCATTTGTTGTTTAGAACGGGAACGAACAGACATACAAACAAGTATCTCATACAGATCTGAAACCGAAATGGGAAGCCTTTTGATCACTTGAAGATTAAACCTCCAGCTTATTTCACCTGGTTAATAAGCACCTTAACGCTACCTGGGGGGTTATTTGGGGTTAATGTTAGGGAGGTTAGTCTTAAGGTTAAAATAGGTTGGGGGCTAAGGTTCGGGTGATCCAATTTTTTTTATTATTAGAAACCGAAATAGTATAATGTTGTGACAATTAAAAAACAAAATGGGGGAATTTTCTTCACTTGATAACCAAACTAAATATATTTTTCACTGATTAATCACCAAAATAGTTGTTTTTATCAGTTGGTCTCCGGGCAGGGTGAAAGTGTGAGCAAGCTTCTTGATGCCATTTGCCTCTGTGTACTCAGGAGTAATTGGGAACCTGGATGCTATTCGATTTGCTGATTATGTTGGGGGTAATAATTAGCCAGTGCAGTTGGCGAGCTGTCCGGTCTAAGTGGTTTATTTTTTGAAGCTGGGACCATACAGCTGGATAACTAAGGGTGTAGTACGGTGTGGTTGTTGTGTTGGTGACAGCTTCTCCACCTTAATCAAATTCACGCCTTGGTGGCCCTCGAACCGGCCTGCTTGGAACACGAGGGACAGCCATTATTACGGTGGTGGCGTGTTGTGTGTGTGTGTGTGTGTGTGTGAGAATAGCAGGCTGGATGACTCTTAATTTTGGTTCCAATTCTTAGAAATTTGTTGCGTAAATTTTCTTTTGTTAAGGTCAGGTTGCCAGATAATGCATTTCCCTGCCATTAAATCCCTGCATGAACCTGTTAAATGACCTTTATTGCTTCTGTACACTGGGTTAATGCGCACGCTCTCTCTCTCTCTCTCTCTCTCTCTCTACATTTGTTTATAAGCTTTAATAGTTTTATTTAATGATTTACATACAGTACTATATTATATCTGGATATTTACATACAAAAACATTGATTATATTTTTACGTTTAATTACATTGTGATTTTTTTTTCATTTACAGACGAAAGTAAATATTTTCTCCAAGTCATCGTTTTCAATAATAATTAAATAGAAACAATATTTTATCTTACTTTCATATAGAAATAAAACATATATTTATCTCACCTTACAGAAATATATGTATTCCTGAAAAAATACGGTATTTTTTATATAACTTAGAGAAAAAAGTTTAATTGGTGAAGGTATATACAGGTAAAGTATTTTTGTCTTATCTTAAAAGGAAATAAAAAGTATCTTAAGAGTTTCTGCGGAAAAGAAACAAATATATTATTTATTTGGTTCGATATGAATTATTTTTTGTATTAACTTAGATATAAATAATTCCTTTTATAGTGAACACAAATAAATTATATTCTAACCTGTTTCGTCTGGTCGTTGTAAGTATTTCTTCCTTTCCTTGTCTTTCATTTCATCTGTTTTACCCCCCCCTCCCTCACCCCTCTCCCTCTCACCCCTCTTTAAGTCCGTGGTGAGGGGGGGGTAGAGGTGATTAAGATCAAGAGAAGAAAATAGAAATGGTGAAGGGAGGGAAGGTGGTTGGGGATAGGTGGGGAGGTGGTGAGGATAGGAGGGGAGGTGGTGGGGATAGGAGGGGAGGTAGTGAGGAAAGATGAGGGTGTAGAGAGGAAGAGATGAGAGGGGAGAGGTAGGCAGGATGGGGAGAAGAGAGGAAGAGGTGAGAACAGGAAGGGAATTGGTGGGGAGAAGGGGAGGAGAAATGGTAGGAAGTGAGGAGAAGGATACGGGGGAGAGAAAGAGAGAGAGATGAAAATGCGAGAGGGATGGTGGAGATGAAGGCAAGGAGGTTGACGACTGAGCTGGAAGGAGTGGGAGAGAAAGTGAGGAAAGAGGGGGAGGAGGGGAAGGAGGAAAGAGAAGGAGGCAGAGTAATGTAATAAAGAGGAAGAGCGAAGCCTTGTCACAGATGATGAAATAGAAAGGATGATGAGAAAAGCAGTGAGAGAGAGAGAGAGATAGAGAGAGAGAGAGAGAGAGAGAGAGAGAGACCAGTGCATTGGGAGAGGGAGGAGGACTCTTTAGGGTGTGTTCAGAGAGAGAATTAAGGGTGGGAGGGGGGATCAGGGAAATGACTTGTTAAGGGGGGCTAAGGGAAGGGGATTATCAGGAGGGTGATTAATAAAGGACGATCTCTCTCTCTCTCTCTCTCTCTCTCTCTCTCTCTCTCTCTCTCTCTCTCTCTCTCCTGGGCGGCAAGGCATGAGTAAAACACGCCTTCATTACTCCCCTGTAAACATTAAGATCCGTAACACTCGGAGAGTCGCTGAGTCTATAAAAACATTAATGTGTTCTTATTCGTGCGAGAGAGAGTCTGTGTGTTGTGTTGCAGGATCTCACTCACATGCGTTTATGAAAGGTTTTGCCACACACACACACACACACACACACACACACACTACTGAGAATCATATAGTCATCACAGCTGCAAGAATGAACAACCACAGTTTTCCTAATTGTGTGCGAGTTTTTTGTGGTAATTTGTTAATAGTGAGGATCATCCACCCCCCCGTGTGTGTGTGTGTGTGTGTGTGTGTTTGTGTGTGTATAACGTGATGTAGAAGTGGGTGAAATACACATGCAGTACATGGGTGTAGTTTCATGTATGTGCTGTGTCGTGTTTTGTAGGTCGGTGCTGTGTTAGTGAGACGGGAGGACAGACAGACACTCAGACGGTTAGATAAAGGCCAAGGAGAGAGAGAGAGAGAGAGAGAGAGAGAGAGAGAGAGAGAGAGAGAGAGAGAGAGATTATGATAATTAGCAGTGAAGTTCGAAATGTATTCTGATGGCTTCGTATTGCAACTAGTTAACAGTTAACTGAATTTCAAGACGATAAGGAGGAGTACGAAGATGAGGAGGAGGAGGAGGAGGAAGGAGGGATAGGAAGAGAAGAGAGGGGGAAAGGATTGGAGGAGTAGGAGGCTTAGGAAGAGTGGGAGGAAAGGGTGAAGACGAAGAGAGAAGGGAGAAGATGATGAAAAGAGAGACAAAGAAGAAGAAGAAGACACGAGATTGAGGGAAGGAAGAAGAATAAAAGACGAGATGGAGGGAAAGAAGAAGAGGCCAAGAAGAAAAGAGAAGATTGGAAAGAAGAAGCACAAGAACAAGAAGACAAGAGAAAGATGGAAGGAAAGAAACATAAAGAACAAAAAAAAACTAAAACAACTAAACAGAGAACAAAAAAAAAAAACTAAACAGAGAACAAAAAAAACAACTAAACAAACAACTAAACAGAGAACAAAAAAACAACTAAACACCTTCAAGGATTCGTTCAGAAAAAAACCAGACAGACAGATCTTAGGTAACATTCAATCTCAGGAGGCGGACCCACACTCTCCCGCCTCTCATTAAAGTTGTCAAGTGATCACGGAATAATGTCTCAGAGACGGCAGCTGTTAGCGCACTTAGTCACTCGTTGTAGGTAAGTGATAGCCTAATTAACATACGAAAAGAAGAAAAAGTAATTATCATGAACTTGGAACACCAATTTATTCTCTCTCTCTCTCTCTCTGTCTCTCTCTCTCATATATTTCTCGTGTTTCAAGCGTTCTGTCTCTGGTGTAAGCTTAAGAGAACTCAAAATCCTCCTCTCAAGTTGACAAACATAAACCGAGTGTTGTATAAGCTGACAAACACAAAATTTTGAGCCACACGTAAACACCCGCGATTAAGAGACCAGAGAGATTATATTATACTGGTCGTCTCTGTGTCGCTGTAAATATCGGGTCCTGGTTTATGAAGAGGTTGGTAATGCTCTCTCTCTCTCTCTCTCTCTCTCTCTCTCTCTCTCTCTCTCTCTCTCTCTCTCGGCTATAGATGTGAGAAATGCTGGCTAAACTAGAGTCGAAATTCAATTGAGACTTTGCCGTCACTGTACGTGGTTGTTTGAGCGTTAAGGTCTCGTGGCTTTTAGGTGTAATTTATAGCGTGTTGACAAAATTTTTACCCTCCTTCGTTTAATCAAGGTTCGGGAGAAAAAAATACTGAGGTAAGTTTTTTTCCCCCCCCCCCCAGATTAAATCCGTATTTTCCTCCTCATCGTTCATGCAGCGGTTTCTCTTGGTTTATTTACTTCTTTTGCTGTTTATTTATTCTCTTGGTGTACGTCATGATGTGTAGAAGTGTTCAGGTGGTGGGGTAAAAGGTCGACTTGTCTGAAGTGGTGTACAGTACTAATATTGGCGGGGTTAACGCACAACATGGTTAACCTTGACTTTTTATAAATCCAAATATATACCGGGTTGACCAACATTATATTTTTAAGTGGTTGTGTTGTAGGAAATGAAAAAAAAATAATTCACCATTATATCGAGACGCTGGGGACGTTAAGCGGACAAGGAAAACATTGGGAAGCTTAATAGAGGGACCTGGGCGCCGAGGGTCAGCTGGTACGCTTACCATGGGTCTTCCGTCTTTTGTTTCCATTCTGCAAATACAATGGCGACGAGGGTCTTTGAATTCCACCACCACGCAAAGTCATCTTGTTCCCGTACTGTAGCGCGTAATTTAATGTAATAAAATAAGTCGACATTTTCAAAATAACATTTTAGTTAATTTTATTTTTTCCTCTACGATAAAAATAACAATAAATTAATAAGTAGAAATCTAGATACCGCGTTGGAGATTCTTAAAAACTCTTACGATGGATTTTTACGAGTTACTGATGATGCAAGACTGTTACCTAACTGGTTAACATGGTCTAAAATGGCTAAATCTTATAAGTAGAGTCCTAAAATAGCATACCAAATACACTACACTTGAGCCTCTACCTTAACTATAGATAAATTCACTTTGCAAGAGTTAAGATGCAAAATTAAGATATAGAAACTTTGCAAACATATTTTGATTTAATTTTACTTTCTAACTGGTAAAAGTACAATATATAGAGTTTTAGTGTAACTTTGATGCTTTTATTTATTTTATTTTTTTTTTTTAATGGTTCGTCTTGCAGTGAGTCAGTTAGTGAGTAAGTCAGTCAGTAGGAACATTAAGCATTGGTGAGCATCTTGGGACAGTAGACTCATATGTTAGTTTACAAGCGGGGTAATATTTCCCTTACGACCGCTAGAGGGAGAGAAAGTGTAATACTCAAGGGGATATATTATAAAGAGAAGCTTATTACTCTCCTCTCATTTCTCGTTATTATCTTCATCCTCATCCCTTCCCCATTCTTCTTTCATTCCTTATGCTTCTTATTCCTCTTTCCCTTCTCCCCACTCAACCTCGTCTCTACCTTCCCCTCTCCTCTCACCCTTCCTTCTCTCTCTTCTCTCACTGTCCATCCATCCTTCTTCCTCTCTCTTCTCTCACTCCTCCTCCTCCTTCCCCTTTGCCCTTTCCTTTCTCTCGCTTGGTACGTGATGACCTCGGGCGGGTGCTGATGGTGAGAGGGTGAGACACGAGATATCTCTTAGTGAGGAGACAGACAGTAATGGATGGGTTATGTCTCGTGATGGGGTGAGAGATGCGAGATATCTCTTAGTGAGGAGACAGACAGTAATGGATGGGTTATGTCTCGTGATGGGGTGAGAGATGCGAGATATCTCTTAGTGAGGAGGCAGCAATGGATGAGGAATGTCTCGTGGTGGGGTGAGAGACGCGAGATATCTCTTAGTGAGGAGACAGTAATGGACGGGAAGTGTCTCACGGTGCGACACAAGGGAGGCTTCAGTCTTGGAGTATGTTTCTCAGGGGACAGGCATCGTGGACACGCTCGTTAAATGCATGTCTGGAGAGAGAGAGAGAGAGAGAGAGAGAGAGAGAGAGAGAGAGAGAGAGAGAGAGAAAGAGAGATTAACTTATTTATATATACATAACATAACGTGATTTCCAAACGTAATATTTTGACTCAGATTAATAACTTGTTTCAATTACCACATCAAATACAATAAGGAAATCCCCCTCCCACCGCCACCCGCCACCCCTACGATGGCGTCGCGTGTTATTGCACTCTACTGTTTGTGAAGGAACAGAGAGAAATGACGTAATATTGCACTCTGCTGTTTGTGAAGGAACAGAGATGAATGACGAAAAGCCGATCCATTAGGGAAAAGATTGACGCTCGAATATTAACGAGAGTGAGTGACATGTAAATCAGTTTTGTATTATTTAGTGTAAATAATTAATGCATTTTGGTCTAGATGTATTAGCTGACGACGGCTTTGTTTGTTTACAGTGGCTTTGTTTGTGTTTACACTGGCTTTGTGTTCAGTGGCCTTGTTTATGTTTACAGTGGCTTTGTTTGTTTACCCTGGCTTTGTTTAGGTCTACAACGATTATTATTTATGTTTACCACGGCTTTGTTTATGTCCACCACGGTTTTGTTTACGTCTTCCGGTGGCTTTGTTTACCCTGGACCCGATCAACCTAGTGTGTCCGCGTCAATTAAAACCCCCCAGTTGACACCGGAATATAATTATTAAGGTACAGTATAATTATTCATTTGTGTCCTAATTGCTGTGTTGAGTGAACGTATCTAGTTAAGGTCGAGTCTCAGTATAATTTTCATGACATGTTTGAGTGGTTTAGTGTTAGAGGTCAAAGGTTAGGTGTGGTGTTATGTAATTGGTTAAGGGGAAGGTGTATTTTATGAACATGTATGAATCTGGTAATAGTTTCATGCAGGCCAGGTAATTAAGTCTCCTCGTAGTGTGGAAAATATTGAGTGGATGGGATTGTAGGATTTAGGAAGGAATAGAGAGTTAAAGTGAGTGTGTGTGTGTTTGTGCTATCATCCCTCCCAACAACACAACTCTCGCACCATACTTCCATCACAACATGGGGCTCTCATTAAAGTGGTCATGAGTCATAGAGGGTGTGTGTGTGTGTGGGGGGGGGGGTGTTGCCTTGCCTGACAGACGTGTGGTGTGGACTCGGCCTCAACCCAACACAGGTGGTAACGCCCACTTAGGTAATTAGCCCAGTCACGACCTTCCACCAAATATCTGGGGGACCATTAGCTACCGCAGCTGATCTTGCAAAACACACTAAAAACTACTGCACACAATCAACTACAATTTGTGCATATTTACGCTGTTTTTGATCAGAAAATTATTGGCTGTGATTCATGCTGTGAGTTTAAGATATATTGTGTAATATACGAATGGTAGGTGTTAGAGGCAAGTAAGACCAAGTTATGTAGAAACATTACCTACTTCGCAGATGGTGGTTTTCGTGGAAATAAATTAACGCCAGATTACGTTCTTCAAATAAGTGTACTTACGTAAACTCTCTCGATCTTGGCAAGCAGTTAATCCTTTTAATAAAACTACTAAAATAACAGTTGATTAACATACCTGAGATAACGTCACAAGGAGTGAATGGCTCAGTGTTCAAAACAAAATACTGTTGTGCCACGTTCTACACGCGCGCCAAGACCCCAGAAGCGAGGGTTTGTTTTTTCCCCACGTACGGGAGAAGTTAACATTCTTGCTCCCTTGTCAACATAGCGTCGCTAATGTGTTGTTGTGGCTTCATGATCGTTGCCACTAAACTGTCTGGAGTGAGTGCAGGGGTCAGTGTTTGTTGCTGGTGGTGTGGCGGACGAGTTCTCTCCGGCTGCGCATTTCATGACTGACTAGGAAATGGATCAGATACTTTACCGTGGCGAATGTGGACCCATTCCTCTGTGGACGTGTTGGTAACCAAGTCAGATTTATCACATCAGGTGGGCGAAGTCTAGGGCGTCTGGGGACTGAGCGACCCGCTGGTGCAGAGACCGGGGTACACCTGAGAAGTGATAGGTGCCATTATGTCTGTTCCTCCGGATTTCCTTCACACCCTCCTGTTGCTGGCTGGCGGGGGAAGGGGAGGGAGGGAGTTAGGAGGCTGAACACTTTAAGTCTACAAAAATAAATGTTGTTATATTTTATGCTGGGACTTGTTTTAGGTTCACTACTCTAACTTACCCGGAATGAACTAGAAAGTATTGGTAATTTTGGCTGGATAATGGAAAAAAAATTTAACCTGACCTAACTCAGCTTAACCTAACTTAACCAAACCTAACCTAAACCAGAGTGTATCTTAGAGATGAGTATTAGAAGAGAAGGGTTTGCTTACCTGTCGGTTCTTAAGACAAGAGACAGGTTAGGTAATATCAGTGTAGATCGTAAACTCACGGCATTTGGTTAGGTTAGGTTAGGTTTTAGTATCAATGTAGGTCGCAAACTCGTGACATTTGGTTAAAGGAGTCAGCGTGGATAAGTCATAGATGTATTGACACTGGGATCTTAGGAGAGGTAAGGTCGTAGGTAGGATTATGATAGAATGTATGAAACAGATTCGCAGGAGGTTAAGAGGGTAGGGTGGGGTAGGATAGGGTGGCAGCGCAAAAGGATTACAGAGTAGGGTTTACAAAAGGTCAGTATAACTATCCCCCGTGGTCAGGATATTATGGCATTGAATGTTACACAGTATTTCAAATAAATTATTTGTTTAGTTCTATAGTGTACATAAAGGGTAACTTATTCACAACTGCGTGAGTACAGGAGTGTGAGGCAGTATGTCTGGCCACACGCTTTATTCACATTTGCTTAAGAGGTATTCAAGTACATTGTCAGGTGGGATAGGGTGGAGGATGAGCTGGGTGGGATGGAATAGGGTGGAGGGTGAGCTGGGTGGGATGGAGGGTGAGGGAGGTTAGGGTGGGGACGACCTGGCCTCTCTCTGCAGTGGTCGGTGTGGTAGAGGATGTGAGAACTGGTCTAGGCACCTTACCTCCTGAACAGTCGCGTTGATCATGTACAGCTGGGGCGTGGTGCACCTCCCCGGACCAGCCTCGCCACCAGGTGTGACTTTATCATGTGTGGTCGAGAGAGGTGGTTGAGCAGCGTGGGATCTGAACGTGGCGTGGTTGAACAGATCGTTGTGCGTTGTATGACTGAACTTGTGGTTGAACAGACTGGGCTGAGCATGGTGTAGTTGAGCAGGTCGTTGAACTTGGCTTTAACTGAACATGAAAAAAGAGACCACGTGCATCGAAGAGAGAGAGAGAGAGAGAGAGAGAGAGAGAGAGAGAGAGAGAGAGAGAGAGAGAGAGAGAGAGAGAGAGAGAGAGAGAGAGAGAGAGAGAGCTACTAAACACGTATTTTCCTCCCAAATATTGAGGGAAAAAGCGATACAAGTGACCTCTCCATCTTGCATAGTGTTGGTCGCCCCTTGCCTCCTCTGCTACACGGTGTGGTGAAAGTTGGTCTCGCCTGGTGTGTGTGTGTGTGTGTCATTCACTCTATAATAAAATAGTACACAGTATAATCAATTTGTGAACAATAATTCGGGAACCAGATCTGACCTAACAAACAGTCACTCACTCGCTGCTTGGTGGGATCCCGGTTTTGTGTGTGTGTGTGTGTGTGTGCGTGTGTGTGTGTGCATTGTAGGTTGTGATTATTATCTGGTTATATTGTGTTTTTATTATTATTATTATTATTATTATTATTATTATTATTATTGTAATTATTATTGTAATTATTATTGTTGTTGTCGTTGTCGTTATTGTTGCTGCTGGCATTATTATTAGTTTTTTTATTATTATTATTATTATTATTATTATTATTATTATTGTCATTATCATTATTATTGTCTCACTTAACCAGAGAATTAATAATAATTTGTGTTTATCTTAACTCTTCTCCCACACAAGGAACAGCCGTCGCCTTGAAATTTGGCCCAACTAATTTTACACTTGAGGCTCATGTTCCTTGGGGGTTAATGTGTCATTTTTTTATTTACAGAGGTCAAAGGTCAAACACCCTCTAAACGTGTCATGTTGACCTGCCGTTTGGTCATGTATAGAATAGTTAAAGGTGCCACTATTATGGTTACAGCTCTACACAATGGCCCTATTTGGCAGTTTTGGAGTCCTTGGACCATTATAGTGCCAGGTGAGGTATGTGGCACTGTAGGGGGGATGTGGCACTGAAGGGGGATGTGGCACTGAGGGGGGATGTGGCACTGAGGGGGGATGTGGCAACGAAGGGGGATGTATACTGAAGGGGGATGTGGGCACCGAAGGGGGATGTGGCACCGAGGGGGGGATGTGGGCACTGGGAGGGGGATGTGGCACTGAGGGGGATGTGGCACCGAAGGGGGATGTGGCACTGAGGGGGGATGTGGCACTGAGGGGGGGATGTGGCACTGGGCTGGGGATGTGCACTGAGGGGGGGGATGTGGCACTGAAGGGGGGATGTGGGCACTGAGGGGGGGGATGTGGCACTGAGGGGGGGGGATGTGGCACTGGAGAGAGGGGTGGGGCGTCAGTGTTAAGTCTCCGGTGTTATGTATGTTTTTTATTTGTTAATTTGTTATTTTTAAGTTTTAGAATATTTGTTGTGCTTTTTGGTGAATGTTTGGCCCTGTTGCTCCCCAGTGTGTGTGTGTGTGTGTGTGTGTGTGTGTGTGTGTGTGTGTGTGTGTGCAACAAATGCTAAGCTTTTGGTGAAGGTACAGTATATCACAACAAGACCTCACATAACTGCGCTATTGAGTTCTCTTTGTCATTACTGCCCAGAGAGAAAGTCTTATCACCTCTTATTTATACCTTTAGAGTGAGGGCGGCCATCTTTGTTTTGCTTCGGAGTGTGGGCGGCCATCTTTGTTTTGCTTCGGAGTGTGGGCGGCCATCTTTGTTTTGCTTTGGAATGAGGGCGGCCATCTTTGTTTTGCTTCGGAGTGAGGGCGGCCATTCCTGTTTGGTTTGGGCTTAGGGCGGCCATCTTGTTTTGAATTTTGAGGAGGGGCGGCTATCTTTGTTTTGGTTCTAAGTGAGGGCGGCCATCTTGTTTTGCTTTGAGTGAGGCGGCCATCTTTGTTTTGGCTTGGGAGTGAGGGCGCCACTTTTGTTTTAAGGTTGAGTGAGGGCGGCCATCTTTGTTTTGCTTCGGAGTGAGGGCGGCCATCTTTGTTTTGCTTTTGAGTGAGGGCGGCCATCTTTGTTTTGCTTTTGAGTGAGGGCTGCCATCTTTGTTTTGCTTTGGAGTGAGGGCGGCCATCTTTGTTTTGCTTTGGAGTGAGGGCGGCCATCTTTGTTTTGCCTTGGAGTGAGGCCGTCCATCTTTGTTTTACTTTCGAGTGATGGCGGCCATCTTATTTTTTGCCCCCTGGATCATTATATACATTATTTACATTTTCCATCATATTACATTATCATATTTTTACCATTCTCACTTTATCCTTACATTTTCCTTTAGCTTTCATTCTCATATATCACCTATAAATATTAACATTTACTCGATTCGCATTCATCTAATTTTTCACTTACAAAATTCATTAGTAATTTTGTAGGGACTCGCCTCTAATGTATACGGTGTTTCATATTTATTTATTTATTTTTTTGGGTGTCGTGGATTAAATTTTTACCGAGGTTATTTTCACAGCGGCACGAGATTAATTGTATTATGCAAATTAGTACCTGTCATGAGTTGCTGTTGTGGATAAGAATTTTGTTTTGGGTGTTCGTTTAATTGGTGGATCAGGTGAGTGAGGTAGAGTTGTGGATCAGGTGAGTGAGGTAGAGTTGTGGATCAGGTGAGTGAGGTAGAGTTGTGGATCAGGTGAGTGAGGTAGAGTTGTGGATCAGGTGAGTGAGGTAGAGTTGTGGATCAGGTGAGGGGAGGCAGGAGCGGTGGATCAGTGAGGAGGTAGAGTTGTGGGATCAGGTGAGGGAGGTAGAGTTGTGGATCAGGGGTGAGTGGTGTAGAGTTGTGGATCAGGTGCAGGGGTGGAGGTAGAGTTGTGGATCAGGTGAGGAGGTAGGTGCTGTGGATCAGGAGAGGAGGTGTAGAGCCAGGATCAGGTGAGTGAGGTAGAGTTGTGGATCAGGAGTGAGGTGGTGGAGTTGTGGGATCAGGGGTGAGTGAGGTAGAGAGTTCTGGACTCAGTGGAGGAGGTAGAGTTCTGGATCAGGTGAGGAGGTGTAGAGTTGCTGTGGATCAGGTGAGGAGGTACAGTTGTGATCAGGTGGAGTGAGGTAGAGTTAGATCAGGTGGAGGAGGAGTTGTGGATCAGCCAGAGTGAGGTAGAGTTCTGGATCAGGTGGGAGTGAGGTAGAGTTGTGGATCAGGTGAGAGTGAGGTAGAGTTGTGGATCAGGTGAGTGAGGTAGAGTTGTGGATCAGGTGAGTGAGGTAGAGTTGTGGATCAGGTGAGTGAGGTAGAGTTGTGGATCAGGTGAGTGAGGTAGAGTGGATCATTCAAGCCATCCACTCCATGCCAGAATTACCACCAATCCTAACCCACATTTATAATTAGGTTGTTTAATCATTAGGTGATTTAAGCTGGGGTTCCTAGTCTTCGTGAGATCTTTCTTATCAAGTCATTTAAAGCGACACACACTACAGCAGGTTCTGGGGTCTGATGAGGTTGACCAAGCCAAGTTAAATAGCGTAGGATGCGATGTAATACACACACACACACACACACACACACACACACACACACACACACACACACACACACACACACACACACACACACACACACACACACACACCTGTCAGTGAGATGAAGGGTGAGTCCAGGTGTCTTTCTTCCCCGGTGTTATACATGTATTATAGTTTGTAATTTTCCCGATAAAACTTCTCGCGGTACAGTTACCAGCAAGTTACCTTTGACGTTGGAAGTACGAACTGTTGGTTATTTTGTTATAGTAGTTGGGTAGCCAGGCGCCACACCGCGAGGTACAGGATCACCATCACCTACCATTTGTTTACAAAAAAACTGGACTGATCGGTTATGGTCCACGGAGACACAGTAGAACGTTTCAGTGAGAGCACTCTTGTTACCCACCCCGGGGGCCAGGGCCTCGTTGTATGGACCTGCTAGTGTTTGTGTACATGCCGCTGTTATTTTGACTCTGGCATGATATTAATTGTATTATGCAAATTAGTGGGTTGTAATGAATTGCTGTTGAGGGTAAGAATTATGTTTTGGGTGTTCGTTTGCATCATGGATCAGCTGAATGAAGTTGAGTCGTGTGTGTGTGTGTGCAGAACATGCACAATAAGTGTACTACAGTGTGGAGACATAACTGTGTGTGTGTGTGTGTGTGTTTACCGAGGGCGGTCACCAGTACCAGGCCGGGCAGCCGTCTAGCGACCCTCAAGTTAATGTCAGGAACCAGACAGTCGAGAGCATTGGTGTTGGTCCCTGGCGGAGGATGCTGTCTGCCATATCTCTCTCCCCCATCTCTCACTCTCACACACTCTACCTCTCTCACCTACCGAACACCACCATCCCAAAACAGTATCGGGAGGAGGCAGACGACCAGAGTGTCATAGCGTGATGCAGGCCACAACGAACAAGGTGCACAAAGAACGGTAGCTCGTTTTTTTTTTCGTTTTTTCCCTCTCACTCGCATGACTGGCTGCAGAGTTATCTCGAGTCCAGTTTACAGCAACACCTGTAACACACTGTGCCATTATCCTCCAACACTGTATGTCAACAACACCAGTACACTCCACCACTTCACACCGATATCATAAGAGTCAAGACACGATCGAGTAACGTTAAACGCATTGGTCTTCACTATGGTTTACCGTTTATCCGACTTAGCGGCATCTCCGAGGAACATAAATGCTGTAATCTACTGTCAGTACAAGGGGCTGGGATGTCTGTCTGGGCGTCTGATGCTACAGAGAAGATATGCTGTAGTCTGCTGGGTTTATGAAATCCGAGATGTCTGCCTCCACGTCCGCTTTCACAACCAGAAATTTTTAGTGCTGCAGTCTGCTGTGATGCTGTGTGATTCCCGATATACATATACTGTTATCTTTTGCTGCAGTTGGCTGTGTACTTGGCTTTGGATGCTGTGTTGTTCCGTGGGTTGGGTGACAGCGTGGAAAACACAGGTACTCGTGGAGGGAAAAACTAGCCCGAGTATGTGTGTGTACACCTCCTACCACAACCTGTTTAGTGAACCTGTTCCTCCTCCTCCTCCTCCTCCTCCTGTTGGTACTGGTGGTGGTAGTAGGGGATATTAAGAATGGTGGTTGTGTTGGTGGTGGTACTAGTTGTATTACTGTAGGGGTGGTAGTGGTAGTAGAAGTGGTGCTGGTGGCGGGGGTGTTAGGAATGGTGGTACTAGTTGTAGTTGGTAGTGGTAGTTGGAGAGTTGATGTTGTTTTATGGTACGAATGGTGGTTGTGGGGGAGAGTTATTGTACTATGTTATTTGTTAAAGTAGTGGTAATGGTTGTAGGAGTGATGAGAATGTTGATGCTGTAGTGGATAAATTTGAGGTGGCAAGAATGGTAGTGGTTGTGGTAGATAGTAACATGGAGCAACAGTAGTGGTTGTAGTGGTAGGTAGTAGACGTCAGTGATGTGGAGGAGAGGGGGGAAGGGGTGGGGAGAGAGAGGGGTAGGGAGGGTGTGATAGATGTTATGAAAGAGTACGCTAACCTTGATACACACACGCACACACACACACACACACACGCACGCACGCACGCACGCACGCACGCACACACACACACACACACACACACACACACACACACACACACACACACACACACACACACACACACACATGCCATGCCTATCATCCCTACTCACTGTGCACTGCCGCCTTTATACCACCACTTAACCACTTAACCACATATATAATGTCAACCACCTCACCATCACCAATTATCACTACTCACCCACAACCACCACCACTACTACTCATTCCCACCACACCTACCACACAAATACCTTTCGTCTCTCAACAACAACAACAACAACCTCATTCAAAGGCTGAAGTTCAAAAGCTCACCAATAGGAAACTTCTTTCTGTGTCATTAAACATCCTAGAATCCTGGCTGTTATGAAGACATGTGTGTGTGTGTGTGTGTGTGTGTGTGTGTGTGTGTGAGCAAGGGCACGGTGGAGGTGTTTAATGAGGGAGGATGTAAGAGAGGGGAGGAGAGAGGGGGGGAATGGAGGTAGGATGGGTTTGGGGGCGCGGTGCTGCAGGAGGCCAATGACCTCACCCCACCTAGCTTGCTCCCACCATGCCTCGGCTCGGCCCCACCCAACACTACTCCCCCACCTCCTTCTCCTTGACTCCACCCTGCTCCTCCATTTTCCAAACCAACTTTGCCCTGCCTCAATTTGTCTTGCCCGTCTATGTCTTGTCCCCACTGCCCCACCCCAAAGTCCTGAGATAAGGGAGAAGGGGTGGTGGTGGTGGTGGGGGGTGTTTATTCGTGTTCCTACCATCGCCTCCCTTAGGTCAGCTCAGGTCAGGGGGTGAAGGCCAGCAGGAGAATAAATACTAGGTGCTTAGGTCAGCTCAGGTCAAGTCAGGCAAGGGTATAGGATGAACTAAGCTAAGGTCTGGTAAAGTGCGATTCAATGTACTGTACCGCTGTTTGTGTGTTTATCCGTAAATGTATGTATAAGGTTAGTGTTCCCCGGTCACTAGGCTCGTGGGCCGTGGGTTCGAATCCTGGCGGGTTGAGGTGTTGATTGTATGCAGTAGAAGCCCGCGTGCTTTATTGGGCTAATGAAATAAATATGTATAAGGATGTATGTATGTATGTATGTCAAACTGTAAATATGACCCAAATAAACTAAATATTTATGTATATTGTCTTGTAGTTATTTTACATAGTTTTTCTTTGTTTGTTTCACCTAAAAATTGGCAGAATGTTGTGGAAAATTATATTACTGGAGGATGTAAAGAGGCATTGTACCCCCCCAGTGTATTTATTAATTAATTTATTCAGTTATTTATTTGTGTGTGTTAATTTATCGTCCCATTCCTCTCTCTCTCTCTCTCTCTCTCTCTCTCTCTCTCTCTCTCTCTCGACAACCACCTTCTTCATTCTTCATTTCAAAGTTTTTCCTACTAATTCCAATCTCCTTCTCTCTTCCTCCTCCTCCTCCTCCATTATCTTCTCATTCTCTCACGTACTACATCTTCCTCCCATTTTTCATATATATTTTTTTCTAATCCCAATCTCTCTCATTCCCTCCTCCTCCTCCTCCTCCTCCTCCTCCTCCTTCTCCATCCTGCCTCTCCCTCCTCTTCTTCCATCTTCCCTCTTCCTCCTCTTCTCCCTCCCCCCCTGCCTCTTCTTCCTCCTCCTCCTCTTGCCTCACCACCAGATGCTAGCCAGGATTTAGGAAACCATCAGTTATCTCTTAAGTGTTTAATTTGCTGTACTATTTTACCTAACCTAACCTAACATATATTATTAGTGCGTTTAATCAAATAGGCTAACTTGGTGACTGCTTGCTCTTTACCTCACCATTATTATCACCTATTAGTGCTATAGGTTGACCATTATCACCATTACCACCACTAGTGTTGGCACAGTTGTCACCATGTGTAATGTTTTTTTGTAAATATTATTCATTATTTTTTTCATTGTTCGTGATGTTATTCATTGTTGTTTATTCATCATTGTATATTATTAATTCATAAACTATTAAATAACTGGTACAGCAAGGTATACTATTAACACCAGCTAGTGTAGTAGTGCATGGGTTAAGTTGCTATTATGTGTGATTTATTGCTAGTTAACCCGGCTATTCCTGGAGTCTGAGACCAGTAAAACTAGCCAGAGCTGAGCTAGTAAAACCTGTGATTTCCTCGACTAATACAGTAGGTTGGATCATACTCTCCTACCACCCCTCACCTCTCCTCCCCTCACCCCTCACCTCTCACTACCCCTCACCTCTCCCACTACCCCTCACCTCCTCCACCCACCCCTCACCTCTCACCCACCCCTCACCTCTCCCTACCCCTCACCTCCTCACCACCCCTCACCTCTCACCACCCCTCCCCACCTCTCACTACCCCTCACCTCTCCACTACCCCTCACCCCTCCCCACCTCTCCCTACCCCTCCATCCCTCACCACCCCTCACCTCCTCCACCCCTCACCCCTCACTACCCTCCCCACCCCTCCCACCCACCCCTCACCCCTCACCTCCTCATCACCCTCCCCTCCTCACCTCCTCCCACCCACCCTCTCCACCCACCCCTCACCTCTCATCACCCCTCACCTCTCACTACCCCTCACCCCCCCTCACCTCCTCTCATCACCCCTCACCACCCCTCACTAGCAGGAGTAGTTACTGTACATCTCTTACACCTCTGGTAACGTGTTGTGGCTCTTACATACATACATACATACATACATACATACATACATACATACATACATACATACATTAACAGGTAAATATTCATACATGTGGACCAACACCGCCTGTAATCATACATTACTAATTCACCTGTCGATATCATTATGCCAGGTGAAGTGTGTCAGAAGATTCCAATGTTAGTATTTAATTTCTGACTAACAATAAACTCCGCTAATATCTACAGTTAGAAGCGTTCTGACACCACCAACAGATGGAGAAACAAGGAAAATGAATCTCACGCACCTATGGATTAATTAAGCTGGTAACAGGTGAGGGTGAAGGTGAACAGCCAGTTTTCTCATAGTAAGCTTTGGTTTTAATATTCAGGGGATAACTGAGGCACTGAAGGTCGTGTGTGTATTCTGGTGGTAGTTGTTAGGAAGATGTCAGTATTCTAACTCTGCCGGTCCCGTATCGGTCTCTTTAGTCACCTCAAAACTCACTAATTAAGGTAACATCCCTAATTACTCATATCATTGTATCATACCTGGGTGATCGTCATACTGGATTCCGAGTGACAGCAAAGTAGTAGTAGTAGTAGTTGAATAGAAGGTGAAGTGTCTGCCTAACCTAACCTAACCTAACCTGGTCTAACTTAACCTGATCTAACCTAACTTAACTTGATGTAACCTGACTTAGCGTGATGTAACTTTAACCCAACCTATCCTAACTCAACCCAACCGAATCTAAACCAATCCAACCAACCAACCTAACTATTATTATCATCATCATCATCATCATCATCATCATCATCATCATACAAAACTAAAACAAATAAAACAACAAAATATATAATGAACTAAATCAGGTTTACATAGTGAGGAAGACACCTATGAGTTAATGTGCTGTCTGCCGCCTTGATTAAGTTCTCCACTAGTTCCTGCTCATGAACACTGCATCACCTGCCTGCTGGGTCTAGTTCATTCTGCTTGCTGTGTGTGTAGTGGTGATGGTGATAGTGATGATGATGATGATGATGATAGTGATGATGGTAATGGTGATTGATGATGATTAATGATATTCACAACAACAATAAAAATAACCAGTGAGAGGTACAGTACAGTGAGAGGTACAGTACAGTGAGAGGTACAGTACAGTGAGAGGTACAGTACAGTGAGAGGTACAGTACAGTGGAGGTACAGTACAGTGGGAGGTGCAGTACAGTGGGAGGTACAGTACAGTGGGAGGTACAGTACAGTGAGAGGTACAGTACAGTGGGGTACAGTACAGTGAGAGGTACAGTACAGTGGAGTTACAGTACAGTGAGAGGTACATGTGAGAGGTGCAGTACAGTGAGAGTCAGGAATGAGGTCAGTCAGGGTCGAGAGATTCAAGGACACAAACACTGCCTATATCAAGGACAGACACAAGTACAATACCCAATATGTACGTAGGTAGTTGTTTTATTTTCCGGGTACTACAACTGACGATGACGAATAGCGAAATGAATAATGCATGAGGATGTATGACAAACAAGCAAAGAAGAGCTCTCAAGCCCTTCACAGCCGGCCTTACATGTGCTTAGACACGTTTCTCAGTCTTATCTGCCCTTCACCTGCATTTACAAGTGATCATGATATTTTAGTTTTGTTATTTCAACCTGTGGGGATATTTTTATTTATTTATTTTTTTTAATCTTAGTATATTATAGTTATGGGTAAAAGAAATTTCTCCCTAGATACTTGTGTGTAAGGGAAAAACTAAGTTTTTATTTTTTTGCTCCTTGATATTTGTGTTTATTTAGCTCATATTTGTGTTCTATGTTAAAACTAGATTTTTTACTCCCTAGATACTTGTGTTTAAAGAAAAACTAGGCATTATTATTATATATTATTTTGACAAGTATTCATATTTTTCATTGTGTTATATAATGGTCTCTTTTCCTTGTTGTTAAGTCTGGTGTAATCTGTAAGGGCGGGCAACGTTCACCAGCCACCAAGTCAACACATACCTGGCTGTTGGTGCTAGGTATTGCCAGGTGTGGAGAGAAATATATTTTGGGTTGTCACTTTTTTATTTTTTTTATTTTTTTTTATTTTTTCTTTACCTAGAGTAGAATTGGGGTGGGGAGCATATAGTGTTATCTCCTTCCTTCCTTCCTTTTCTTCCTTCCTTCCTTCCGTTTCTTCTTTCTTCCTTCCTTCCTTCCCTTCCTCTCTTCCCTTTCCTTCTTCCTCATCCCTCCTTATCTCCCTCCCCTTTTCCTTCCACCTTCCTAATCCCACCTCTCCTTCACTCTCTCCCCCTCCTCCCCTCCTCTTCCTCTCCACCACCTCCTCCACCCTCCCCACCTCCTCCCCCTCTTCTTCCTCTCCCACCTCCTCCTCCTCCTCTTCCTCCTCCTCTCCCACCACCTCCTCCTCCTCCTCATCATCATCATGTCCCTCTGATATTCGCCTCCAATCACCAACTTAAGGAAGGTTGAGCACACGGAGGCGAACTTTAGTGAGTTAATGCAGTGTCATGACGTGAATACCAGCGAGAAGGTCAATAATAAAAACTGGTTTATAACGTCATACACCAGAGCGGATTCTGTGTGACAGTTTGGCCAGCGTCATCTTCGTTAGGTTAGGTTTGGTTTGGTTAGGTTAGGTAAAATTTTTCGTGTGTGGTTTTTCATTTACTGCGAGAAAGAAACGCCAGGTGAAGAAACAGAAGCAGACTAAGAACACAAAGATAACGTTTTAACATTATAGGTACAATCTGGTTTGACTGGTTTTAATATTAAACCTGGAAGTAGAACACTCACACGTGGCTCGCTCATCAGTATATTGACACCTGCTGCCCAAGTTATAGGTCACCTGAAGATTTGACACTCATGTTAATATCACCTGAAGATTAGTCACTCATGTTAATATCACCTGAAGATTAGTCACTCATGTTAATATCACCTGAAGATTAGTCACTCATGTTAATATCACCTGAAGATTAGTCACTCATGTTAATATCACCTGAAGATTAGTCACTCATGTTAATATCACCTGAAGATTAGTCACTCATGTTAATATCACCTGAAGATTAGTCACTCATGTTAATATCACCTGAAGATTAGACACTCATGTTAATATCACCTGAAGATTAGACACTCATGTTAATATCACCTGAAGATTAGACACCCCAGTTAATATCACCTGAAGTTTAGACACCCCAGTTAATATCACCTGAAGATTAGTCACTCATGTTAATATCACCTGAAGATTAGTCACTCATGTTAATATCACCTGAAGATTAGACACCCCAGTTAATATCACCTGAAGATTAGACACCCGGTTTATTTTACCAGAGCATTAACTACCCTAATCTAATTAAACCTAACTCAGGTGAAATAAGCTGGAGTGTTTAATCGTCAGGTGACCTAAACTCTTAATTATCAATATGACATTTTTAAGGCTCCCGGCACCTCAGAACACAGCCACCGAATGAATTGAACTTGGAAACAGGTATTAAAATTATTTTCTTCAATTAATTCACACCAAAGATAAACAGGTAAAAACAGGTAAAAAAAATCTCATTAATGAAAGTGAGTCCCAAGAGCTTGATGGTGAGTCAGTACACTGCACTCGACCGCCTTCTCTTACCAAACTGTACAGTAAAGTTAGTTAAATCGGTGGAGTGGAAATTCCCCGGGATCGAACCATGGGATCTTTTGGATAGGAAGTGAGTTTTGTATTCACTCACCCACCACACCCTTAGTGAAGTGTAAAATAGAACTCAAGAA
Organism: Homarus americanus; assembly: GCF_018991925.1. Taxonomy (NCBI): domain Eukaryota; kingdom Metazoa; phylum Arthropoda; class Malacostraca; order Decapoda; family Nephropidae; genus Homarus; species Homarus americanus. The sequence continues at coordinate 15,031,103 of NW_024735442.1, forward strand.
ATAAACCCTGACCCTGGCTAGTAGGTGGATGGGTGGGTGTGTGTATGTGGGTGGTTGGGTTAGTGGGTGGGTGGGTGGGGGTGGGTGGGATCAGTCATGTAAAGTCTCTCTACCCTTTAATGACTGTTGAAATCGACGCCTAACCCTGACCTCCGCTAATGAGGCTTTTTAGGAATAAATCGTTACCTGTTATTGAAACTTGACCCTCGACCTTGACCTTTATTTACGGGGTCACTAAAGTATTTCCCTGCTTACTTGACTGGAGGAGGACCGTCACTCATTGTACCCTGGAGTTTGACGATGGAGGGAGGGTCAGAGGCAGTGTGTTGAGAGTTGAAGAAGAGACGAGAAAGGACGAGAAAATGCGAGAATTGAAGAAAAAATGCGATAATTGAAGAAAAAACGTAAGAATTCAAGAAAAGACGCGATAATTGAAGAAAAACACGATCGAAGAAAACTGAGAAGACGAAGGTGTTTAACAATCATCATCCGTAAAGGCGATTGATCGAAGACAAATCCAAGAATCGAGGACACTTGTAACTGACGAAGGCACTGACGGCGAAGGAGGAGGAGCAGCAGCAGGGGGGGGGGTGATGAAGAAGAGAGGAAACGTAAGAAGAGGAGGAAGAATAGGAGCTGTAAAATAAAGAGAACCAAAAGAGAAGAAGACGAGGAGGAGAAGGAGTAGGAAGTAGAGGAGAGAATGAGGAGGAGGAAGAGACCATGCAAGGTTAAGAATAAAGGAGAGGAGGAAAAGGAGGATGATGAAGAAGAGGCTCAGAAAGGAAGGAGAGGAGAAGGAACAAGAACGTGAGGAAGAGGATAAATGCGAGAGGGAGAATGAAGACGCCGCAAGAAGAAGAAGAGAAAACAAGAAAAAGAATAACAAAGGAAGAAGAAGAGGAGGAGGGGGAAGAAGAAGAGGAAGAGATGGGAAGAAGATGAGGAGGAGGAGGAGGGGAAGAAGAGGTTGGTGGAGGAAATCTTGGTGGTATGCTTGACTTATTGGCTCTGGTCTGGAGGTAAATTGTTGGTGTTTGAAGCAGGAAGGAAGTGAGAGGGAGTGATGGTGAGAGGGAGAGTGAGTGATGGTGGGAGAGAGAGAGGAGGATGGTGAGAGAGAGAGAGTGAGTGATGGTGAGAGGGAGAGGGGGTGATGGTGAGAGGGAGAGGGGGTGATGGTGAGAGGGAAAATGGGTGATGGTGAGAGGGAGAGAAAGAGAGTAATGATGAGAGGGAGATAGACAGAGGAGAGCAAATAAAATTAATAAAACAAAATAATATGGAAAATCTGATGATGGAGGGAAGGGGAGAAGGAAATACCAACGATAAATAGGTAAAAGTAAAATATCTGATGGTGGGTGGATGGGAGAGAGACGCAATAACAGTAGAAATACAGGAATTAATTGTCTCACGGATGAAATGGAATATATCTATTAATTTATTCGCAAAAACAAATAATTACCCTTTGATTTTGTCCTTTAAATATTGATGCATTACGCTGCTGTTACCTTAATAATTACATTGATAATTAATAGTTTGTACCAAAGTAGAATATTTATAGTTTCATTAATTTGTCTTAAAAGGTTAATTACTTTATCGTTAATTTAAGAAAACAATGTTGATTATCTTGTTAGATTAGGTTAGGTTAGGTTAGGTTAGGTTAGGTTAGGTTAGGTTAGATTAGGTTAGTCTCAATTTTCTTCTTCTGGGGGACCCTAATTATATTTATATTTTCGTTAGATTGTTTTGAGAAAGTAATTATGGTTATATAAGTTTCCCATTAGAAAGTAATTATGTTGTCTTTAGTTTGTCCTAAGAAAAAGGTAATTATATTTTCGTTAGATTGTTTTAAGAAATTACATTATCTTGTCTCTCCTCAAAAAATGACACCAATTATTTCCATACGAAAGAAATTAATTACACTGCTGCTCATTTGTTCAAAGAAAAATCTAGTGCCATTATCTTCCCTTAAAAGAAAGAAAGATAGAAATTAATTGCATTCATTTATTTTTTCCCGAGGAAGAAATTAAGGATCATATGAAGAATCTCTACCCTAACTTATTTCACCTGAAGATTAACCACCCTAACAGTATTTGGGGATTAGGTTAGTGTTGGGTTAGGTTAGATTAGGGTCAGATGAGGTTAGTGTTAGGTTAGGATATGTTAGGTTAGATTAGTGTTTGGTCAGGTTAGGTCAGATGAGGTTAGTGTTAGGTTAGGATAAATTATATGTTAAAAGAAATAATTGTCAGAAAAATCTAATTACCTGGGAATCTAAATAAAAGTGAAATCTAAATAGATATAATTGGGATAAATTAGTAAGGGTGAAGACTTTTCCTGCGTGCTGCTTGATGACATGAGGGAAGGTCACACGAGGTCAGGGGAAGGTCAAGAATGTCGATACGGGTCATAGTACGCCGACACGAGTCATAGTACGTCGATACGGGTCATAGTACGTCGATACGGGTCACAGTACGTCGACACGAGACATAGTACGTCGATACGACATAATAACGTCGACTCGAGCTCAGGTACGTCGACGAGAGATGAGGAAGTCGACACTGACGTTGAACTGCCTGAAGGAAGGAAGGAGAGAGAGAGAGAGAGAGAGAGGACTGGGAGGAATAAAGCCTCACGTGTCGCTCGCCATTGATCACCTATCAGGAGTGACGACATCGATCACCCACCACCTCCCTCCCTCCCTCTCATTTCTTCCTTCATCTCTCCATCTACCTCGTGAGGGAGGGGGGAACACCTCACCTGCCTCCGTATTTAGCCCAATAACAGCTGTCTTCCCTCAGGTAATGGAGGTAATATAGCTTAGATGGGGAATATCTCTCGTTGTCCGATGTGAAGTGAAAATGACTGAATCACAGTTAAAAATCATCTGTATATTGTAAAGATGAGAACAAAAAAAATATTTGTGTGTGTGAGAATTGCCTCTCTCTCACTAACTAACACAGCCTATGACATCAACTCGCTTTAATACATCAACGGGAAAAGCCAATACGTGACGGTGTGATAGTGAGAGAAAGAAAGAGAGAAGTGACAGGTGTGTGTGTGTGTGTGTGTGTGTGTGTGTGTGTGTGTGTGTGTGTGTGTGTGTGTGTGTGTGTGTGTGTGTGTGTGAGGATTATACGACAGGTGAGGGAGAAGGAGGAGGAGGGGCGCGTACTAGTGGGCCGGACAAGTCAACAAAAACTGGCTGATGTAAGTAGCAGTAGCTCCTCCTCCTCCTCCTCCTCTTCCTGTTGTTCCATCTCCTTCTTTCCTCTACGTTTCCTTCTTCTACTTTTGTTATTGCTGCTACTTCAATTCGTGATTTTCTTCTTCTTCTTCTTTCTTCTTTCTCCTCACCACCACACACCTGCAAGACACACACACACTCACTCCACCACACACCTGTCATGGAGGCAGCAGGTGTGTTACAGTCATAGATGAAACTTGTGCATGATATTGAAGGGACCTATCCCGTGTGTGTGTGTGTGTGTGTGTGTGTGTGAGTGTGTGTGAGTGTGTGTGTGTGTGTGTGTGTGTGTGTGAGCGGCGGGAGTAGGGGGGTATACGTTGGCCACAGCACCACCCATATAAGTACAGGTTTCGCACGATCTGGTTGTAATGTATCTCTCTCTCTCTCTCTCTCTCTCTCTGATATGATGTCCTTGTGTCTACTTATCGTCCTCTGTTTCTGTTTACCTATCTACCGTTTTATATTTCTCACTGATTGTCTGTCTCTATCTATCTGTCTGTCTGTCTGTCTGTCTGTATGTCTCGATCTGTCTTCCTGTTTATCTGTATCTACCAATTTAACCTTTCTGTCTGTATCTACTAAATCTATTTGTCTGTCTGTTAATCTATCTATTTATCGCCTCTTCCTATTTGTCATGTATAAGAATTCGTCTTGTTTACATACAGGGTGTCTCAGAAAAATGTACAACAACATAGTCCTCACTTATGGGAGCCTCGTACATCAACAAGTGGGGACGATGCTTCTGTTGTATACAAACATTCAAACACTTTTCATAAACATCTCTAAGGTAGTGTGTATACCTTTTTATTGAGACACCTTATTAGTGTGTACTAACTTCCTCGCTACCGTACACAGAAGGAAAAGTGTACATGTATGTGGTTCGTACAGTGTATGGCAGCAATCGTGAGTGTCACAAGCATGGCACTTAAATGTAATTAACGTAATTACCCATGTAGGTACTTAGACCGGGAATTGAATTAGCCAAACTAGACGTGAGTCAGTTTAATTAACCATTGCCGCTAACGTTACACCTAAATGCCATTAGTGTAATTGATCGTGTCAGTACTTAGCTTGTGAGTAATTACCATATTGGGAATTATATTGGACTGGCATTAATCGTGTTGGAGGGGCATGAAGGTGAAGAGTGGCCATGGGTAGGCAGGGGTAGGTGGACGAGCAGGTTGGCGTAGGGAAGTTTGTGCGTTGATATAGGTGAAGGAGGGGGAGGTAGGTTAGGTGGGTGGAGGAAGAGGAGGGGGTGGGTAGGTAGGTTAGGTGGGTGGAGGGAGGGGGTGGGTAGGTAGGTTAGGTGGGTGGATGAAGAGGAGGGGTGGGTAGGTAGGTTAGGTGGGTGGAGGAAGAGGAGGGGGTGGGTAGGTAGGTTAGGTGGGTGGAGGAAGAGGAGGGGGTGGGGTAGGGTAGGTGTGTGGAGGAAGAGGATGGGGTGGGTAGGTAGGTTAGGTGGGTGGAGGAAGAGGGAGGGGTGGGTAGGTAGGTTAGGGGTGGAGGAAGAGGATGGGGTGGGTAGGGGAGGTAGGTGGGTGGAGGGAAGAGGAGGGGGTGGGTAGGTAGAGGTAGGGTGGGTGGAGAAGAGGAGGGGTGGGTAGGTAGGTTAGGGGGTGGAGGAAGAGGAGGTGGGTAGGTAGGTTAGGTGGGTGGAGGAAGAGGAGGGGGTGGGGGAGGAAGGGGGTGGGTGGAGGGAAGAGGAGGGGTGGGGGGAGGTAGGTTAGGTGGGTGGAGGAAGAGGAGGGTGGGGAGGTAGGTTAGGTGGGTGGAGGAAGAGAGGAGGGTGGGGTAGGTAGGTTAGGTGGGTGGAGGAAGAGAGTGGGTAGGTTAGGTGGGAGAATAGAGTGAGAGTGTGGGTAGGTAGGTTAGGTGGGTGGAGGAAGAGGAGGGGGTGGGTAGGTAGAGGTAGGTGGGTGGAGGAAGAGGAGGGGGTAGGGGGTGGGAGGAAGAGGAGGGGGTGGGTAGGTGTTAGGGTGGAGGAAGAGAGGGGTGGGGAGGTAGGTTAGGTGGGTGGAGGAAGAGGAGGGGTGGGGAGGTAGGTTGTGGGTGGAGGAAGAGGAGGGGTGGTAGGTAGGTTAGGTGGGTGGAGGAAGAGGAGGGGTGGGGAGGTAGGTTAGGTGGGTGGAGGAAGAGGAGGGGTGGGGTAGGTGAGGTGGTGGGGAGGAAGAGGAGGGGGGGTAGGTAGGTTAGTGGGTGGAGGGAAGAGGAGGGGTGGGGGAGGGGTTAGGTGGGTGGAGGAAGAGGAGGAGGGGGTGGGGAGGTAGGTTAGGTGGGTGGAGGAAAGGAGGGGTGGGTGGTGAGGTAGGTGGGTGGAGGAAGAGGAGGGGGTGGGTGGTAGGTTAGGTGGGTGGAGGAAGAGGAGGGGGTGGGTAGGTAGGTTAGGTGGGTGGAGGAAGAGGGAGGGGGAGGTAGGTTAGGGGGTGGAGGAAGAGGAGGGTGGATAGGTAGGTTAGGTGGGTGGAGGAAGGAGGGTGGGTAGGTAGAGGTAGGTGGGTGGAGGAAGGAGGGAGGCACAGCATACCAAGACGGGTTACCCTCACAGTTATATAACAAACACTCAGCCAGGCCATCTCTCTCCTTCCTTCCCTAATCCTCCATCTCACCCCCTTCCCCTCCCTGACAGCTTTCACTCCCCTTTATAACTCTTTTTAGATGGGTTAATAGGACTTGTGCGTGTGTGTGTGTGTGTGTGTGTGTGTGTGTGTGTGTGTGTGTGTGTGTGTGTGTGTGAGTCAATGTGCGTTTCTGTGAACATTGTGTGTGTGAGTGCTGGAGTTCGATAAAGCCGCCGGTTATCGGGAAATTTGAGGTCATTTGGTATGGCAGGGTTAGGATTCTGGGCGTCGGTGGTGATGGTGATGGTGGGGGTAGTGAGGGAGAGGGAATGGTGGTGTGATAAGTGATAGTGAGGGAGAGGCAATGGTGGAGATGATGGTAGTGAGGGAGAGAGGATGATGGTGAGGGAGAGACAAAGCAGTGGTAAAGGGAAGACATTTTGGTTTGAGGAAGGGAAGGAGAGGAAAGAGGAGAGGAAGAATTGAAGGAAAAGAAAAACTCCAAAAGGCGTAAACATCATAAGATAAACAAATAAATAAAAGGATAATCCAATAATTAAATGAAACAAAAAAAATGGGAAAAATAGAAATACCAAAGTAAAGAAGAAAAATAAAAGTGAAACAATACAAAATAAGAAAAAAACAAACAATGAAATAACAAAAAAAAATCATAAGAAAGGAAATAGAAATTATATGAGAGAAATGAAGGAAGAAAAATTTATAAGTCGAGAGAAAGTTGAGTAACAAAGAGTGAAAGTTATTAGAAAGCTGAAAAAATCTTTAAGGAGTCACTGGATTTTTTGTAAGAAGGAATGAAAGGAAGGAGGAAGGACTGGCAGTGGGAAATAAAAGATGGCGATGGGATAACAAGAAAATTCATGAAGAGAGTGAGAGAGAAAAGAGTGGGGGATGAACAATGTTAAATTTAAAAGAGAATGGAGATAGCAGAAAGAGAGAGAAAAGGCGAACACAGAAAAATAAAAAGAAAGGAGAAAGTAAGGAAAAAAAAATCTCAACTGCCAATATTTGTTGTGAAGAAGAAATGATGGAAGGAGAGAAACTGCCTCAGCGCCGCGTGAGTGTCGGACGGCCTGACGTTCACTGGCCCAGGGGAGGGGGTGAGGGGGGGGTAAATGGGTGGAATAGTGATGGGTAGGGGTAAGTGGGGGGGATTGATGGATAAAGGGAGAATATTGGTGGGGAAATGGGATGGGTAAATGGTGTGGGGAAAGGATATTGATGGGTAGAGGAGTTGGGTGAGGGAAGGTGTTGGAATAGGGAGGGAAGAAATTGGGGAGGTTGGAGGTTAAGGATGGGGAGGTTGAGGGTTTAGGATGGGGAGGTTGATGGTTTAAGGATGGGGAGGTTGAGGGTTTAAGGATGGGGAGGTTAGTAGGTAAGGATGGGGAAAGTGAACGCGGCCGATGAACAGTGGGGACTAGTTTCTAATAAAGACACTATCAAGATAAGGCTCTTCACGTTGTCGTTATGAACCATGGAAAAAATAATTGACTTTTTAGAGATTACGTAGATGTATCCAATAGAGGAGACCTTGAACACGTCTGACAGCTGCTGACGTTAGGCTGTGTTGCGTCAGCCAGATGGGGGCAAAATAATGAGTGAGGGGGATGCTGACAGCCAACAAGAAGAGAGAAAAACTCAGTAGAGGAGAGGATGCTGACAGCCCATAAGAGAGAGAGAATGCTGACGAGTGTTCCTTTCTACGTCAGCAATTGGAGACGACCACTGCATTGGCTAGCTTAATGACCCACAACTCGACAGTCTAGTGGTGCTGACTTGAAGGGGGGGTTCAAGTGTGGTGGTCTGGCTTCTGATGATCTCCGGTTTCTCCTGTTAACCTCATATGGCTCCTATTGACTTCAGATGGCGCCTGTGGACCTCAGATAGTTCCTGATGACCTCAGATGGCTCCTGTTTACATCAGATGGCTCCTGTTGACCTCAGATGGCTCTTGTGGACCTCAGATGACTCCTGTGGACCTAAGATGGCTCCTGTTGACCTCAGAGTGCTCCTGTTAACCTCATATGGCTCCTATTGACTTCAGATGGCGCCTGTGGACCTCAGATAGTTCCTGATGACCTCAGATGGCTCCTGTTGACCTCAGATGGCTATTGATTGGTTGTTAAGGCCGGTAGGATTGGATGTAACAAGATTAGATGGATTACATGAAGTTTAGTCTCCCGCCAAGCTTATTTCAACTATTGATTAAACACCCTTACGTTACTTGGGATTATGTTAAGTTAAATTAGATTAGGTTAGGTTAGGTTAGATCAGCGTGAGGTTGATTAATCCTCAGGTGAAATATGAGATTGGGTCTAATTTTCAGGTGATCCGAGTGGTTAAAATATAGTGGTGCTAAACAATTATCTTAAGAAAAAATACATTGTTTTTGATAATCCATGAATGAGATTGGTGTTTGTGTGTGCGTGTGTGTGTGTGTGATTGGTGTGTGTGTGTGTGCGTGCTTGCGTGCCTGTAATTGTGATGCCAGGATGTTGAAGTTCGTTGGCAGATGATAAGACCGCTGGCGTATGTAAAACTGTCTGATAACACCTGATAAACACCAGAGGGAGGTGGAGGAGCAAGAGTGTTGAATCAGTGGAGGGGGGAGGAGGTGGGGGCGGTGAGGTGGAGGGAGGGGCGTTGTGGTGGAAAGAAAGAAAGGAATGGGGAGGTGATGGATAAGATGGATAAGGAAAAGGGGGCAAAAACACACACACACACACACACACACACACACACACACACACACACACACACACACACACACACCAGTGCCTACGTGTCTTCCTTCACGTGACTGTACTTCCTGCTTACATGAGAGGAGGTTATGTATGTGATGATAACAAGGGTAGCGTGTCGTTATTCTTTCCAGGACGATGATAATAGCTATAATAATGATGATGATGACGATGATGATGATGATGATGATGGTGATGATGGTGATGGTGATGATGATGATGGTGATGATGACGATGATGATGATAATAATAATAATAATAATAATATTGATCGACTACTACTACTACTACTACTACTACTACTACTACTACTACTACTACTACTACTACTACTACTACTACAACTACTACTATTCATAATAATAATTGAGGTAACAAAAATAGCAGAAAATAATAGAATTGGTTCCAGATCATTCCACTACACATTAAGCTGTCACACTGTACATTGGACGTAATTGCACTTCAGTCGAGCGTAATTGATGTTATTGATGTAATTATTTTATTTTGATTCGAGTTATTCATAATTAGAAGTGAATGAGGTGAAAGAGAGACATTATGAGGAGAGATATATTGAATGATGAAGAAAGTGATGAAGAATGAAGAAAAAGTTATACGGAAGATAAAAGAATTGTGAGGATAGAAGACAGTAAAGTTGTGGTGAAGATAGAAAGTTTATGAACAAATAAAAGTTGTGAGAAACAGAATTAAACTTTAAGAAAAAAAACTTTTGATTTGTAATACTTGTTTGTATGCACTTATAAAACACTAGTATACACTTATAAAACACTAGTATGCACTTATAAAACACTAGTATGCACTTATAAAACACTAGTATGTACTTATAAAACACTAGTATGCACTTATAAAACACTAGTATGTACTTATAAAACACTAGTATGTACTTATAAAACACTAGTATGCACTTATAAAACACTAGTATGTACTTATAAAACACTAGTATGCACTTATAAAACACTAGTATGCACTTATAAAACACTAGTATGCACTTATAAAACACTAGTATGCACTTATAAAACACTAGTATGTACTTATAAAACACTAGTATGCACTTATAAAACACTCGTATACACTTATAAAACACTAGTATGTACTTATAAAACACTAGTATGCACTTATAAAACACTAGTATGCACTTATAAAACACTAGTATGTACTTATAAAACACTAGTATGCACTTATAAAACACTCGTATACACTTATAAAACACTAGTATGTACTTATAAAACACTAGTATGCACTTATAAAACACTAGTATGCACTTATAAAACACTAGTATGTACTTATAAAACTCTCGGATGTACTTATAAAACTCTCGGGTGTACTTATAAAACTCGTATGTACCCAGGAAACCTAACAGTATACATTGGAGGACAAAACAGGGCAGGTTCGAATCCATCCGTCCAGTCGCCCTGTAAAAACTGGCCCCGTGAGGAATTCGTTTCGTAATCTGTACAAGTTTCACCAATCTGAGAGAGTTGTGTTGAGTTTCGTGTGTGTGTGTGTGTGTGTGTGTGTGTGTGTGTGTGTGTGTTTACCCAGGTGTCAATCAGGTGGCCATGACCCCTACCATCACTTCCTCAACCATCAATCATAACCCGTTCAAATCTTGTTCCTATTTCATCCAAAACTTAACCCAAAACTGTCTAAAACTTGTCTAAAATCGTTCAGTACCTGTTTCAATTCGTCCACAACTCGTTCAGAACCCGTTTAAACTCGTCCGAAACACGTTCACAACTCTTCCAACACTCGTCTCCACCTTTAATACAGTAAGATACCCAGGCAGAGTGTAACACAAAGGCAGGGCAGGGCAGGGCATGTGTATCGTCGTTGGTTGGATTGTAGCAAAATATCAAAGGTCAACGCCTTCTTCATGACATCTTGCAAGGCGGTGGAGCGTCTGCCCTCAGGTCAAGCAAGTTCATCTGTTGGGGCTGACGCTATTCTGCTTCTTGTGTTATCTAGTTTTTAGGGTCATATTGTAGTATAGTTTCTCAGGCGGGATGTAAGAAAGGGTCCTCGGCTTTTATGATGGTCGCTAAGGAAGAGACGTTAAGTGAAAATTGGTATATGAATCCAGGTTAGACATTTTATTACTATATTATTATTATTATTATTATTATTATTATTATTATCATTGATCTTATTTTACTTGAGACGAATAAAAGTGATTGAGGGGGGAAAGGATATGGAATAAGGAGAAAGAGATTGCTTTAAATGGAAGTAGGAAAGAAGCGCAAGGGAATAAAGATGGGAGATGGGAAGGGAAGACTTAGTAGTGTGTTGTAGTGTTTAGGGATTAATAAAGCTTAGTTCGGGATTGGTTTGGGGATGGGAGGGGTGAAGGGGAGGTAGAGGAGGAGGAGGAGGAAGTAGACGTGGTGTGGGAAGAGAGAAGGAGGGAGAAAGGATGGGGGAAGTGGGAGGGAGGAGGCGACAAGGGAAAAAATTGTAGAGGGTGATGGGAAGGATGAGTTATCAGGAGAAGGGAAGGGAAGGGACGGAAAGGAGAGGTCACATGGAAGGGTAAGGAAGTAGAATAGAGAAGTGAGAGGTTTGGGTTGCCAGGGGGAAAGAGATGTGTGGGAGCCAATGGAATCCAAGACGTGACCCGCTCTGGTCTTCCCTTAATAGTGGTAATCTAGCTCCCAATACTATCTGTTATCTCGTTAATTCTTCTCAACTTATAGAAAAGAAAGATAGTTGATTATAATGGTGATCTATTCAGTGATATAGAGAACTTTATACGTGTTAATATATAAATTTGTTATTTGATCTGTTTCTGTTAATAATATAAATGTTAATAATATCCATCCTCTTATTTATTGTGATGTAGATGGAAGGTGTACCTGTTATGGGTGGGGGTGTAGGGGAGGGAGAGAGGGGTGTGGGGGAGGGAGGGAAGGGGGTGGGGTGTCTTGCGGCGGCTGTTACGGTAATATTGGTTGACGAGTGAGTGTCCTGGGTGGTTTACAGTATGGCATTATGCAGGACCATATATCCATCCATTGATCCATTCATTGAGTATTTCTTATGTGTAAACAACTCCTTAGTGATCAGAAAGCCGACCCTCAACTCAACTTTGGTGGTCATGGTGAATTGGAGACGTTTTTGTGGTTGAAGAAATTATACGCTGACCTCTCCTCACTTGAGCTATGACCTCTTTTTGTACGGGAGAACGACGTGTCTTAGCATAGTTTTGGAACCTTAGGCCTATTTTTTGAGCCGTCTTTATAAAGTCTTGTAAAAACATCTTATGGATTTTATTTTTTTATTTTTGTTTGAGTCATCTTTGTGTGTCTTGAGTACTGATGGGTGTTTAGGCATTGTACTCACGAGGTTTTAAGTCATTGTACTCAAGAGGTTTATTTCGTCGTACTCAAGAGGTTTAAATCATCGTACTCAAAGATATTAAGTCATCGTAATAAAGGATGTTAAGATATCGTACTCAAAGATGTTAAGTTATCGTACTCAAGGATGTGAAGTCATTGTACTCAAACTGGTTTATAATACGATTTACTGACATTACGTGACAACACACATCACGTGACAACACCCATCACGTGATATGATTGATATCACCCCAACACGTGCAGCAGATCACCCGGGTTATGTATACTGAGGGAGGGGAGAAGGGAGGGTGGAAATGGTGGGAGGGAAAGGAAGGAAACAATGAGGGAGGGAGAGAGAAGGAAGGAAGGAAGGAAGGAGGGAGGGAGGGAGGGTGACCACAGTCTCTCCATCCTTATTTCCTCTTGTTCATCTTTTGAGGTAGAAAATTTAATGCGTATGTGAACAAATGATTAGGCAAGTGTCCCCACCCCCCTCCCCGTCACCCCTCTCACCCTCCCTCCCCTGTCACCCCTCCCCCCTCCCCCCCGGTTGCATCCCTGGTCACGTGACGTCAGCCGTTCTCATAGCACATCCGAATACATAAACCTAATTACAAGCGCGTGTGTCTCTCTTTTGATCATAAATTTGAATGGTTTTGGGTCATTTTGGCGGCTATTAATTCTCCCCCTCCCCCCTCTCTGGTAACTGTGGGCGTTTATGTAAATAGAGGTTAATGTTTAGACCAGATTATGTGGTGATCTGCAGCAGGTGGAGGTGTGTGTGGGGGGTGGTTCTGTGTGTGTGTGTGTGTGTGTGTGTACTGTATAGTCTCCAGGTTGTGGGAGAAATCCTTCTTTAATCTGCCGTTCGCGTGTCCTCTCCTCCCCCGCTTATGGGAGACATTGCGTGTGTTGCTGATCTCATGACCCGAGTCGTATCTAACATGAGAAGATTCAACTGTATGGACACACACGCGTGCATGAGGGGGAGGGATGAGTACGATTTTTTCCCTACCTCACCCCTACCAGTCAAAATTTTACCGTGTCTACCTTACCTCATCACACGCGCATGCAGGGGATCTATCTCTCTCTCACCCACCACTCAACCTTTACCAAGTCTACCTCTACCCAACACACGCGCGTGCAGAGAAAAGACCCGACATTTCCATCTCCCCCACTATCGTTAAAGCCATTTAAGTAATACGATATAATACAGCATAATACAACTTAACACCAAACACAGATATAATTTATTAATGCATTACAGAATACAACACAACAACAAAGTAAAATAATATAACAGCACTGCAGTCACGATATAATACAATAATATAATACAATACGATAATAAAATCCATTACAGCAATTGAGTCAACGTGTAATACAATACATCTAGATAATACAGTAAAGTAATGTGATGCTGAATAAAATAGGTCGATATATTACTTGATAAAATGTAAATGAATATAGCAGTGTAATATAGCCGCCTAAATTATACCAGCAGGTCTTATTTTTAAAGCCAGGTGTGTAGGAGTTTTGTAGTGGGTGTGTGTGTTGTAGTGATGTGTTGCAATGTTGTAGTGGTGTGTAGGAGTATGTTGTGGTGTGTAGTGGGTGTGTAGGAGTGTTGTAGTAGGTGTAGAACTGTGTAGGAGTGTGTAGTGGATGTGTGGGAATGTGTTGTGGATGTCTGGGAATGTGTTATGGAGTAGTGGGTGTGTAGTGATGTGTACAGTACGGTCAACAGTGTAATGGTGCGTACTGCCGGCGCCTGTCAGAGGGCGAATTATTGATGAGTCACATGTGTGTGTGTGTGGAGGTTGGGTGCGCCACTGTAAGGTACACGAGTATTTGCCACGTTTGATAATGCATGTTAAACGCCACTGTCTTTGTGTGGCGGAGGAAGTAAGAGAGGAAGGCAGATAGGCAATGAAATGGAGACGGGGGGTGGGGTGGGGGGGTGAAGTGACTCGTCTCATTGCTCTAATTATTCACGGTGCTTTAAACCGTTTTAATCGTCTTTGTAATATATTCTGGTACTTTTCCACCGACTACCTTACTTTAGTGTCTAGGTTGCCGTGTGGATCAATGTTTCTGTTGTTTACCACATGCAAAAATCATCCCTTGTCAGTCACGCCAAGGAAAACCGCGGGAACTCGGCTGACTAAACACTCCCCCAATAGACGTCTACTTTTTCCCGCCAAATACGTCTTTTACAGTGTGTTAACCAACGCTGCTGTAATTAGAGTCCAGATTAACTCTTAATTTAAACTAAAAATCTCGTTATTCAGGTCCGCTTACAAGAATTCTTATTTTTTTCTTCCAGGATACACAAGGGTTCGTAGCTTTAAATTCCTGCATACCGACACGAACGAACTGTATTAAATCAAATTGTGTCAAGTAATATTTGGTTATGTTATATTGTGTTACTAAGTCCATTTTACTTTATTAGGGCAACTGAGAAATATTGTAATACTAGATTTGGTTATATTATTGAATCAGCGTTATTTTTGCGATAGCTTTTGGCTCTGTTCATTCTGTGGAAGAAAAAAGACGGGCTGTACAGATTTCCATTAGATGACGAAAATTAGGTTAGGACACGAGAGAGAGAGAGAGAGAGAGAGAGAGAGAGAGAGAGAGCTATCACAAGTCAACAAAACGAGCACAGGTACAGTAAACCTTGTCTAGTATTTATAAACAACTTGTAAGGTAAATTTCATCACAATATTTTTTTATCTTAATTGATTTATATACTTTGTTTTAATACTTCTCAGATATTCGTTTGTGTAGTAGTAGTAAGTGTAAGTGATTTCGATACGCTATGTATCTCTAGATAAATAAATATTTAAATTGCGACCCCAGATTTACGGGAATGTTTGAGAATTTCCTGAAGTGAATGTTTGTGTGTCGTTGGTAATGTGTTAATATTTGGACAATACTACGTTATGTTGATGTTTTATTATTTGATAAAGGAGTTTTGTGCAAGTAATAAGCTTGTGCATCATGCGTTATTATAGGCTCGTTGTGTTTGTGTTAGACAATTTCTGGGAAGTAAATACAGGCCATAGTGGACCCAGTATATCATGTACCATGTTCCACAAATCCTGCCATTTCGTTGTATTGATCCAGGTAGTCGCGGCTCGATCACCCATCTCGTGAGTTTTGTGGTTGACGTCTGGCGGGAGTCTCCCATCATGACGTCACCAGGGCGGCCATGATGCAACTCCCGCGCTCCAGTGTTGCTAACTGCAGTGGCTCACGTGTCTCTATAAATTATTGACCCATTTGCTCGCCCCGGACCAACGTTGCAAACTTTATTGTAGTGGAGGCACAGGCATCTGTCTGTTTCATTACTAGTTTGTGTATTTTTAGCATAAGAAAGTTTATTTTTAGAGGAGGTACAGTCATTGAGGGGAATAATAGCTGACAGAGGAAGAGTTTTGGTACGTTTTCATGTGTTGGTCGGCACTCGAGTTGGAATTTGTGAGGTGCAAGATTGTTGGTGGCCGTCTTGATAAGCCATTCACTACGTCTGTGTCACTGCCGGTCCTTGGGTAATGATGCTCTCAACATTTTCCAATATTTCCATTTTTTTTTCATCGTCCCCAAAAACTTCTTGTGAGACTTTTTGCCCAAACTGAATGAATAGTACGAGGCTCTCCAAAGACTTCTTATAGGACCCCAGATTCAACTAAAGATGTGATAACGCACCGTAACCAAATATTTATACATACATTTTATATTCTGACCTAATAAATGTATTTGGTTATGGTAAAGTTGGTATAATTTTAATGTTAGATTGCACGTTACATTTCCCTTAATTTGTGATATTAAGATGACTACAATTTCTTATTCTTAGTTACGCTTGAAATTATTAAATGGGGGAAAATGTTCGAGCATCTTGACCGTACTGGAGAGGGATAATTAGTTTAATGAGGCCGCATAAACACTTGTGTCAGAGTTAATGATACACGTGCCTACTAATTTGAGGTCTGATAATGATGAATTGATACTGACTTACCATTGGTTGATTTTGTGGAAGAATTACGTCAGTTGTCTGTTATTGGTTGATCTGATGGAGAAATTACGTCACTGACCTGTCATTGGTCGACCTGGTGGATGAATTGGCTCACTGGCCTGTCATGACTTAGGACTGGTGTGTTGTTTTTTGAAGAATTGTTGGCATTATTATTATTATTATTATTATTATTATTATTATTATTATTATTGTTATTATTATTGTTATTATTATTGTTATTATTATTATTGTTATTGTTATTATTATTATTATTATTATTATTGTTATTGTTATTATTATTATTATTATTATTATTATTATTATTATTATTATTATTATTATTATTATTATTATTATTATTATTATTACCCCCCACCGGTTTGCAAGAAAGTGTGTGTGTGTTTTACGTACAGCTAATATTTATCCATGGTAGTTTCTCTCCGTTGGTAAGTAAACATCGTTACTCTGAAGACTGAATAAAGGAAAACAGATATCGCGATATTGCTATCAAATTGATAACGCGGCCTTATATATCGAAAACCTATAAATGTCGGAATAATGCACGAACAAAATATAGCCACAATACTGCGTGAACAAAATATATAGGCGCTACAATAATGCGTAAATAAAATACAGTATATAGACGCTAGAATACTTTATGGGTAAAATAAATAGATGCCACAATATTGGATGAACGAAAATATAGACGCCAGAATACTGTATGGACAAATTATAAACTCCATAACACCGTATATGAAAAGAAACAAAAGATGACTCATTGCTTTATAAACATTATACTGTACAGGTCTTGCTGATTCAGTGATGTATACACAGAAATGAACTACAGACGATACATGCTACATAAGTGAAATAAACTACAGGCATTATGCTTTATAGACGATATGTTATCATGCCTCATAAAAACAAAAGATAAGCGTTATGGCGGGAGGGGCAAGGCTAGATGCTATCCACTGTACCTATGTATTCTGACTTAACCCAGTCCAGCTTAAACTAGTCTAGCTTAATCTGTCCTCACCTTATTCAACCTAATTTTAATCTAACGCTACCACTAGTCCATCTTAACGTATTCTAACCTAAACCTGACTGTCTTAACTAAACTTAACCTAACCCGCATAGCCTAACATAACCTAACCTACCTTCCCCTATCCTACCTTACTTAACTTAAGTGTAAAATGTCATTAAATTTTCGCCTACATTAATATTTTGGTTAGGGGATTTTGCCTCTTCAAGAAATCGTCGGTCGGGATTTTGTTAATAGGTGAGCCTTTGTTGGGTGAAGGCTTGTTGTTCTGTGGTTATCCTAAATAGCTTGCCGTGTTCCCGTGTCATTAAGTACGGCGTTTATATCTGATACTGCACACGGCAACCGCAGGTCACACACACACACACACACACACACACACACACACACAGATCTCAAATTGAGATTCTCAATACGTTATATTGACTAAACTCTTTAAAATGATAATTAATATAAAAACTACATTAACATATAATTACGGTAATATAAACCCAATTATAATTAATCCTTAAAATATAATAAATAGCATTAATACATAATTAATAAAATAAACCTTTTTTTAAATAACAAGAAGCACAAAATAAAAACAAAATAGTTGACTACCTAAAAAGAAAATGAATCGGGTATATAAGGGAGGAATAAGTTAGTTTATTGACACTAGAGCCAATACTGAGCCGATCCGGTATTCTGATGGGTAATTAACGGATCATCAGAGCTCCTATTGGTACAACAATTAGAATATGACATCAGGTGAGAGAGAATCCAATGCCCTGATTGGTGGTAAACAGATAATACCGGGATGTTATTGGACGGGAATCGGATATGTGGGAGGAAGCTGGCGGGCGGGTAGGCAATATTGTGTTGTCATAGTTCAAGTGGGCGGATGGTGGTGTCACAGTGGTCAACAAGACTATAATCCACATTCTTACGTCTTGCCACCACTATTAACACTACTATTACCAATATTTTCACCACAATTATCACCCCTGGGCCCTGGCACCACTTACTACCAATATTATCACCACTATTGCCACTTACTACCAATATTATCACCACTATTGCCACTTACTACCAATATTATCACCACTATTGCCACTTACTACCAATATTATCACCACTATTGCCACTTACTACCAATATTATCACCACTATTGCCACTTACTACCAATATTATCACCACTATTGCCACTTACTACCAATATTATCACCACTATTGCCACTTACACCAATATTATTTCCACTATTGCCACTTACTACCAATATTATCACCATTATTACCACTTACTGCAATATTATCACCACTAACACTTACTACCAATATTATCACCATTATTACCACTTACTACCAATATTATCACCACTATTGCCCATATTATCACCCTGGCACCCATACTATTTGCCACTTACTACCAATATTATCACCACTATTGCCCACTTACTGCCAATGTTATCACCACTATTGCCACTTACTACCAATATTATCACCACTAATGCCCTTACTACCAATAGTATCACCACTATTGCCACTTACTACCAATATTATCTCCACTATTGCCACTTACTACCAATATTATCACCACTATTACCACTTACTACCAATATTATCACCACTATTGCCACTTACTACCAATATTATCACCACTATTGCCACTTACTACCAATATTATCACCACTATTGCCACTTACTACCAATATTATCACCACTATTGCCACTTACTACCAATATTATCACCACTATTGCCACTTACTACCAATATTATCACCACTATTGCCACTTACTACCAATATTATCACCACTATTGCCACTTACTACCAATATTATCACCACTATTGCCACTTACTACCAATATTATCACCACTATTGCCACTTACTACCAATATTATTTCCACTATTGCCACTTACTACCAATATTATCACCATTATTACCACTTACTACCAATATTATCACCACTATTGCCACTTACTACCAATATTATCACCATTATTACCACTTACTACCAATATTATCACCACTATTGCCACTTACTACCAATATTATCACCACTATTGCCACTTACTACCAATATTATCACCACTATTGCCACTTACTACCAATATTATCACCACTATTGCCACTTACCAATATTATCACCACTATTGCCACTTACTACCAATATTATCACCACTATTGCCACTTACTACCAATATCTACTGTTGCCACTTACTACCAATATTATTTCCACTATTGCCACTTACTACCAATATTATCACCACTATTGCCACTTACTACCCATGTTATTTCCACTATTGCCACTTACTACCAATATTGTCATTGTGCCGCACTGCCAATGTGCTATTGCCTTACCAATATTATCACCATTATTACCACTTACTACCAATATTATCACCACTATTGCCACTTACTATTATTATCACCACTATTGCCACTTACTACCAATATTATCACCACTATTGCCACTTACTACCAATATTATCACCACTATTGCCACTTACTACCAATATTATCACCACTATTGCCACTTACTACCAATATTATCACCACTATTGCCACTTACTACCAATATTATCACCACTATTGCCACTTACTACCAATATTATCACCACTATTACCACAATTATCACCCCTGGCACCACTTAACCACTACTATTACTAATCTATGACCTCACTACCACTTAAATTGATTATTACACCACTGTTACCACAATTATTACCAGTAGTATCTCAACTGTTACTACCAGATGTTAATACTATCACCACTAGTAATACTTTCACCGTTACCACTAAGTATTATCATTTTCACCAATATTACCTTCCCTACATTCACCCCTTTTAACTCTCTCTCTCTCTCTCTCTCTCTCTCTCTCTCTCTCTCTCTCTCCCTGACTTCCTTAAGCACCTCCTCCCATCCATCTTCTTCCTCTCTGCTGTCTCCTCACCTTACTCTCTCCAATGACCTCTCCTCCCTCGCCTCTTCCCCCCTGAAATTCTCCTCCTCATCTTCCTCTAACCTCTCCCCAGCTCCCTCCTTCTCCCAGCCCTCCTCTCCCCCAGCCCTCCTCTCCCTTATACAGCGAAGGTGTCACTAGAATCAAGTCTTGTGCTTGGCTGATCCTTCCTCCTTTTTCCCTCCCTCCCTCCCCCCTCTCTCCCCCTCTCTCTCCCTTTATCCTGTAGTCTCTGTTGTAGTGTTGACTGTCTTCTCTGTTATTTTATCCTCTTTTACCATGTCTTCTCTTCGTAGATGATTAATTATTTTCGCGCCATTTCCCTTCTTCCTCAATTTCTTCGACATTCTCTCTTAATTCCCCTTTCGTGTTATGACCTTCGACTTTTTCTCTCTTTATTCACTATCCATTTCTCCCCTCTCCTCCCTTCTCTTTTTCTGCCTGTAAACTTTGGTCTTCCCCTTCCTCGAGCATTCATCGCCACCCGTTTCACCACATTCTACCCGATCCCATCACCCCTCCCACACCCTCTCACACTCCCTAGTCCCATCACCTCCTTATCTCCCCCTCACCCCGTTACTCCCCATCACTTTCACCCTCCCCTTCATCCCCCAGTCCCATCACCTGCTCATTTGACCAAACCACCTGTCCTCACCACATCTCCCACCCCATCCCATCACTCCTCCTGCACACCCTCTCTCACTCCCTGTCCCATCACCTCCTTATCTCCTCCCTCACCCCTGTTACTCCCCATCACTTTCACTCCTCCCTCATCCCCTAGTCCCATCACCTGCCTATCGACCCATCACCCCCCATTTGCTGTGCATCAACCTTTCTTGTTCCATCAACCTTCTCTCTCGCTCTTCTCGCCCCTCCTCACCCTCTCCTCACCCCCTCCTCACCCTCTCACCCCTGCTGACAGAGGTGAAATAAATTGCCCAGGAAAGTGCTGTGGAAAATCCCATTATTCTTGTGATTATTTGATTCTTGTGTTTATTTTCTTCCTTCTGTCTTCCTTCTCCTATCTTCTTCCATATTTCCTTTTCCCTCTTTTACCCTCTGTTTTCCTTCTTCTTTCTTCCCACTTCTATCTTCCTTCTTCTCTCTTCTATCTTCTTCCTTCCCTCTCCTACCTTTCTACCTTTCTCTTTAATTCTCCCTCTTTTCTGTTTTTATCTCTACTTTTTTATTCTTTTTCTGTTTCCCCTCTTTTCTCTCCCCTCCTTTTCTTTTTTGTTTCATTTTATTGTTTGGTTTATTAATACTGTATTACTCTTCTGTATCTTTCTTTCTTTCTTTCTTTCTTTCTTTCTTTCTTTCTTTCTTTCCTTCCTTTCTCTCTCTCATATGTGCTGCCGTCCGGTCTTCATTTTTCCTGTGGACAATAAATTCCCAAATGAGAGAGAGAGAGAGAGAGAGAGAGTGTGTGTGTTACTGTGTTAGTATACTCAAGCTGTGTACTGCTTTGCCAGTGTGTGTGTGTGTGTGTGTGTGTGTGTGTGTGTGTGTGTGTGTGTTAAAGCCCAAGGTGTTTCAGGTAAACTCTCCACTTCTCATTACCATCATCATTACCTTCACCATCCACTTCATCTCTGTTACCCTCAAGTATCGACACCACTACCATTATCATTACTTCCACACACACCATTACACCCACCACCATTACACCCACCACTCACCATTACTAACATCACTACCTCACCACCACACCCACCACCATCAGTAGTAGTAGTAGTGGTGGTAGTGTCAGTGAACTATGCCCCCTCCCTCTTCTGGCGTGGGCGGGCGTTGTGTGTGGGTGAGAATGGGTGGGGTCAGTCTACTGTCATTACCTTATTACACACCTGAGGGGGGAGGAGGGTTACCTGGGGGTGATGAAGAGATAACATTGTGCTCTCTACCTGGCCACGTGAGGGGGGGATTTATCATAGGTGGATTTTTGTAAAGGGATTTTTCTCACTATACCATCTGTTTTGATGGTAGTTTGAACCATCTGTGAGCCAGCTGTGGGTGTCTACTGAAATAATTCTGAGATTGTAGACTCCTGAGTGAGACTATAAGCTCACATATTATTATTATTTTTTTGGTGGGGGGGAACTATAGACTCCTGAAAGTATTATGAGTAAAACTATAAACTCCTGGATTTTTACGAGGGGAACTATAGACTCCTGAAAGTATTATGAGTAAAACTATAAACTCCTGAATCTTTACGAGGGGAAAGTTGGGAAACTATAGACTTGCAGTAGAAGACGTAAAGGTCACAACAGTTAGGAGTCTCAAAGGTTATACATAATGGACTTACAACCGAAGGCTCTTACACCTGTCCTGGGGGGCACTGAGGCTCAAGCGGACGATGGTATATTTAATGACATCAGGACTTGGTTAGGTTAGGTTAGGTTAGGTTGGATTGGGTTAGGTTAGGTTGGATTTGGTTAGGTTAGGTTGGATTGGGTTTAGGTTCGATTGCGTTAGGTTAGGTTAGATTGGGTTTAGGTTCGATTGGGTTAGGTTGGGTTAGTATATTTATTTAAACCACATCAATATTTCATTAATGGTCAATGTAACCTTATTTTATGACCAATAGTTACGTTGGATATTAAATAATTCCCATTTAAGTAATAATAAAGGTAATACATGACGTTTAAGTGTTTCATTATTACTAATCTATTTATCATCAATCCTTAAGATAATTTGGTAGTATAAAAATATAATAAAGGAATTTTTTTTATTTTTTTTTTATTTTTTTTTTGGGGGGCAAAGTTGAAGGTGTTAGTTAATGAGTTTATGTTATTCAGGTGTTGATAAGGTGAGTTCAGGTGGTACAGTGGGGGGGGGGCACGTTTAATTAGGGGGGTTTACCTTTTGTTTACTGTGTTTGTTTATCTTCATGCTTTTAGTTTACTATCTTCTCCTGTGCTGTTATAGACTTGTTTAGTGTTTATGTCTGTTTTATTTTAATGATGATGATATTGATAACTCAATCGTTCTCTCGGGTCGTTGATCCAGTGGTCCTCCTCCACGCGGTGTCTTGTGATTCGTCCGTATGTTATTTTTTTCTCCCCGTGGCGATTTCTGATTGGTCCGTACTTTGGCTCGGTTATTGTACTCCCCGTGACAGGCTTCTGATTGGTCCGTAGGCTGACCCAGTTTCTGTACTCTTTCTGGCGCTCCTCTGATTGGTCCGTACTCTGACCCAGTGAACAAAGGCTGGGATTCTGTTTACATGTTGAACTGTACCACGGAACACTGTACTGAACATGGACTCGAGATTTAAAGTATTGTGGTTGTACATGGTGACATTTTGGGCAATCGAGGAACCATGTACACCACTGAACATCCATGTACACCACTGAACATCCATGTACACCACTGAAAAACGCCCAGTAGTGGTAGGAACGGAGGAATTGATTAGTCTCTTGTACTCCCATTGTTCCCCCCACTCATGTACACCATTGAACACTACCCATGTACACTGCCGCACCTTATATGTACACTTAACCAAACTTTACTCATGGAGGTAAGAGGTGGGGAGGGGATCAGAGGTGGTTTCAGTGATGCTTGTGTGTTGATATTGTCTCCCTTCCCCCCTCCCGCTCCCTCCTATCCCCCCACTCCCCCCTCCTCCCATCCCCCTCTCATCCCCTCCCCCTCCTCTTCATCCCCACTATTTACATCAACAATTAATCCCCCCATGTAAAACGAGTAAACCCCCCCATGTATAGAACGACTTGACTCTCTCTTCCTCCTCCCTCCCCCCCCTCCTCTCATCCCCAGTATTTACATCAACAAACACTCCTCCCATGTAAAACAGTGAACAATACCCGTGTAGAGCAGTGGGAGGCAGAGAGTGTGGTGGTGGGGCAGTAGGTGGTAGTATTGATTGCGGCCCCACACCTACTCTCTCGTCAACCCACCCCGCCAAGTTAAAGTTGTACGCCTGTAAGCTGCCTACCACAAGGCTCTCTTCCTTCTTCTCCTCCTCCTCATCTTCCTACTCCTCCTTCTCCTCCTCCTCCTAATCCTCTTCTTCGAGTTTGTCTTCTTTTTCTTCTTGGTTATCGTCATCTTCATATTCTTCTTTATCATCGTTTTCTTGTTTGTTGTTGTTGTTTTTTTCCTTCATATTTTACCTTCATCTGTGAGTTACTTCAAGGCCCGCCTTCCTCCTCTTCTTCGTCCTCTTATTCTTGTTTTTTCTGTCTATTCTTTCCTAATCTTTTCAGCTCCTCTTAGTTGCTTAACTACAAGGCCCTCTTCTTTCACCTCATTCGTATCCTCTTCCCCCTTCTCTCCTCCTCCTCCGTCTCCTTGTCCTCTCTTTCTACTGTTCCTCCTCTTTTTCTTCCTTCTCCTATTTCCTCCATTTCTTCTTCCTATTTCTCTTCTTCCTTCTCTTATCTTCTCTCTGGTGCTTCTCTGAGCCACTTATAAGGTCCTCATCTTTCTTCTTCTTCTTCTTCTTCTTCTTCTTCTTCTTCTTCTTCCTCCTCCTCCTCCTCCTCCTTAGTATGCTTCTTCACCATCTTTTAATTATTCATCTTTAACTTTTTCTTACTTCTCTTTCATTCAGGTTTTCCTTTCATTGTGTGTGTGTGTGTGTGTGTGTGTTCTCGATTGCACATTATTATTTCCCTTCCTCATTTATCCGCCATCGTTTCATTTCTCTCTTGTTTCCATCATTCTCCTTTGTTTGTTTTGTAGTTCATCTTTCTTCCTTGTTTCCTTTCTTTTGTTATCATTATGTCTTTTGTTGTTCCTTAGTTATTGTCTTCTGTCGTAGGGTCATTGGGTACGTTCACAGGTCAGGAGCATTGAGGAGGGTCATTGGGAGGGTCATAGGTTAGGGTCATAGGTCAAGGTTGTACTTTAGTATGTGAGTAATATTTCCACGGTAATAACACGAGAAGGGTAAGAGTAACCTAACCAAACCTAACCTAACCTAACCTAACCTAACCCAATTTTCACACCTATCATGATGTTCGCTATAGTTTCAATGTTTTTATTTATTTTTTATTGAGGGGGGGTCAAAGGTCACAAGTGAAGGTTACAGTTTTGACAGGGGCACCACCAGCAGGAGACAGGCGGCACACCTTCGCTTAGTAGAGTGCCGTTCTTCTCCCCTGTGTGTACTGTCCATTCTCTCTCTGTCTCCTTTCATCTCCTCCCCATCTATTCTCTTGGGTTTGTCTTCTTGTGTTATTGTCCTCCCTTCTTTAATCTGTCATTCGCTGTGACCTCAGTTTTATTTTCTTTGTTATTCCTGCTCACTATTTCCTTGTATTCGTTCGTGTCTCCTGTCATCTGCCCTCTCTTGTGTATGTATGTATGTATGTGTGCGTGCGTGTATGTATGTATGTATGTATGTATGTATGTATGTATGTATGTATGTACGTGGGTGGAACTTAAAGTAAACATAGAGTATTAGTTCATCACACCTTTACATATTGAAAAGGTGCCGTAAGTCTTGAGGGGACAAAGGCTGCGGTAGACTCGTAATGGGTAAACACACACACGGAGACTCTGACTGACAGCTGTGATGAATATATAAGACTTTGATATCCCCGACAAACAACATTTTACAAGTGTTGAGATACTTGTGATTTTATGTTTTATCTACAAATAAATTAAAAAAAAGTAATTAGAGTGATTAGTTAATGATGATGTTGTTTATTATGCTTCAGGTGAGTTAAGGGTCTGGTGGTAAGTTTTCTTAGATTTTCTTCATTTAGTTTGTTAAACCTTCTGTCTTGTTTTAAATTATAATTGGGATTTGGTTTTTTAGGTTTAATAAAAATGTTTAGCTATTATTATTATTATTATTATTATTATTATTATTATTATTATTATTATTATTATTATTATTATTATTATTATTGTGAGTTTAACAGGGTGTATCATGTAGCAGTTTAAGAGCAGTAGTGATGTTAGGTTAGGTTACACACCTTAATATACCTCTGTAAATGGCTTGATATATTACACCAGGTAATACTATAGACGAAGGTGTGAGGGATGTTACCTGTCTGTAGCTGTGTGCTCAGGTGTGTTCCTTTACCTTATTGATGAAATTATATAAACTGGTCAAACAAATATATTATAGTGTTTAGTAATACCATTTTGTTCAATCTGTCAACCTCACAATTAACAAATATGGTGACAGTTTGTAATGTGGCCCAGACATTGGTAGTCTCTGTTGGCAGTAACGAGAGGCATTTGTTTTGAATGTTGTTGAGGGAAAATTCTCTGTGTTTCCGC
>NW_024735442.1:15062286-15184034 GCF_018991925.1 Homarus americanus
CTCAATTGTCGCCGGGCAGTTATATAGCTCGTTTAGGTGAGTGTTAAGTCGTTGTAATGTTGAGAGTTAGTGGGTAGGGAGGTGGATGTGTGTGGGTAGGGAGGTGGATGTGTGTAGGGGTGGGGATGGATGGGTGTGGGTTTGGATGACTATGGTCCACGCACGCACACACACGCACACACCCACACCCACACACACACACACACACACACACACACACACACCCACATTTTCCTCCAGGTCTTAAAAATCTATGCAAATACACCATTCTAACATATATATATTTTCAAAACTATTTTCATGATAGCTACAACACACAAACTCACATTACAACTTCATCAACACAAAATATGTCAGAATTTGCATCACGTTACAGGTCACATTGTTGCATTTTTTATATATTTGGCAACATTTCACCACGCTGCAACTCACTTATATTCCTGTATATTAATAGTATAGAAGTCCTTGAACTGTGGGACATTTATTATCAATGGAGTTTTAGATAAAATTAAAAATTATCTATGAGTGACAGGTGTAGGTAGAATGTTTCACCAGCAGATGGTCTGTGAATGTTATGGGAACGTGATATTTACAACCGGGTATCGTACGTTATTAAAACACCGTAAAACTGACCTACTACGACAGTTATTTGTGAATGACTGAAGTACGTGGTATTTTTTTTTTTTTTACTATTTTTATCACTTATGAATGATAGGAACACGTAGAAGTTATCACCAAACTATTTATGAATGACTAGAATGTATATTATTACTACTAGATGTATGTATGTATGAATGACTGTAGAATGTCATAATTACAGTCAATTCATACATGATGAGTTTATTGATGAATGATAAGGAGGTAAATGTGACGGGTACAGGTGTTACATAACCAATACATTTTTTCTGTAAGTTACAATAGCTATGGAGGAAGTTACTGTAAAGGTAAAATACTGTTATTAATTACTTCAGTGAAATATAACAGTGTAGGACGATGATTCAAAACAAGAAACAACCAAATGATTTCTGAATAAGATGTGGTAGTAGATAGTGGTAGGGGTGGTGGTAGTGTTGGTAGTGGTAGGGGTGGTGGTAGTGTTGGTAGTAGGGGTGGTAGTAGTGGTGGTGGTAGTGAGGTAACAAAGGAACTTAATGAATGAGAGGCTCTTGAAGTGAACATACAAGCATAAACAAAAAAAGAAAGAAGTGTATATTATGAATGAAAAAAGTTGTAAAAGGGGCGGTGAACAGGTTACGAGTGATTGAATGAATGAATGAATGAATGAAACACCTCTTTACCCTAACGTGATCATAAAAACTAAACAAAAGATCAACTATATGAAGTCTCTCTTTATAGCACAACAACACGTTACTCTGTTTCCCTTTTATCATGGGGGGTGAGGCGGCAGTGTGTTTGGGAGAGGTTGATACCTGTGTACACCTGTCTATCCATCTATCTATCTATCTATCTATCTATCTATCTATCTATCTATCTATCTATCGCCTGGTGCTTTATGAATAGAAGTTAGCATCTTTCTATCTTGTTTCCCTACACGCGACAACCTAACACCTATAACACACAGTAACACCTGATGCTGTATCTCGTGTAACAGCTGCTGTATCACATGTAACCACCTACAGACTACAATACACGTGATGGTCAGGTGAGACAGGAACTATAAGCTCCCTACTACGCCACACGGAGTCTGTAATAAGCTTACTGTGCCAGACAACTCTCGGCTTCTAGGTCTTCACTAACCAAGGTGGGGGTGGGTGTGTGTGTCTGGGTGGTGATGGAGGGAGCAGAGAGGGAGGATGGAAGAGGAGTAATGGATGGATGAGGTGAGATAGATAAGATGTGATGATGGAGGAAGAGAAGGAGGAAGAAGAGGAGTACTAGTTGGAAGAGGTGATGGTGTTAGAGGAAGAAGAGGAGGATAAGAGGAAAGGGAGAGAGAGAGAGAGAGAGAGAGAGAGAGAGAGAGAGAGAGAGAGAGAGAGATACGAACAGACGGACGGTTCGAAACTTGATGGATTAACAGAATGACAGACCAGAGTTGATGAGCTGGAGTGCTTTATATATGAAAAGTTTCAGAAAGTTTTAATTATGTGCTCGGGTAGACGCTGGAGGTCCTGAGTTTAAATGAAATTAACTTCCACGAGTGACAGGACACGAGAGGTCGAGCGAGGTCTCCCAAATTCCTCAGATGGACACATTTATGGTTATGTTGTTGTTGTTGTTGTTGTTGTTATGCTTGTCAGGTGGGCGTGTTGGTATCTCGCCATCCTCGTCCTGATTATTAAGATTTACTATTAAACGCATTACCATATAACATAATTTTTATTATTATTATTATTATTATTATTATTATTATTGTCTTTTAATTCTATTCCTTACTCATTATTACTATATAAAACTATTATTACATTTACTTCCAATTAGCAAAATCATTAAGTTGAATTATACCAGGTGACTAATTAATTTACCTTTCTTTTTACAGGTAAGTGTTGTGGCGGACTAAAGGTGTGTGTGTGTGTGACGTTGACTCTACCACAGTGAGTATAATCATTACTATTTAACTGTGGTCTTTTCTGCTTCTTGAACTCTAAAAGGTCTTTGTATCTGGAAGAGGTGACTGAGAAGGTGTCGTCGACGAACTGTGAGGTCACGGCGAGAGATTTATACTTGAGGGAGACGTAAATATTTTATATACACATGTGGTTTATAAAAGGTATATTGAATAGTGATGTATTTTAGTATCAAGGAATATCATGTAGTGTAATGTAAGTAGTATTATTTCAACACACACACACACACACACACACACACACACACACACACACACACACACACGACAAATAGCTTTATGTATTCATATTGTACACTGACAACTGCACTCAGGAATACATGAATTAAATGCAGCCGCGACACACACCACATCCTGGACCCCGTTATTCATAGCTATCAGCGGAACACACGAATACTCTCCTATATCCCCGTGTACTGTAACTCTCCCCTCCTGTACCGCCACACTCACCATCACACTATCCTCCTGTATCTCTCTGTACCGCCACAAGCTCCCGTTGCATATATAGACCGTAATAATGCCTTTGTGGTGTATGTATCCAGTAGTCAGATCATCAGTGGATTAATTAGATAACATCAATTAGGATAATCACTCCAGCTTATGTCTACCAATGTGTTAATGACTGAGAGTAGAGGCAGTCTTCCCCACTCTGGTTGTGTTCGGTCAGGTTGAGATGGGAGATAGTGGAGAGGAGTAAATAGGGTTATTGAATGTTGTGATGTATAAGGGAAAAGATTGTGACTGATGAGGTTAGTTAATGTGGTGTGGTGTGGTAGGGTGGTGTGGTGCAGTGTGGTTGTGGTATGGTGTTGTGGTGGGTTGTAATGAAATCAAACACAATAACACTTTAGAAATTATAATAAGAACTCTTCCCCCTCTTGTAAATCCTTCCCCTAAACGACCTCAATCTTTAAGCAACTCTCTATAATAATTTAATTGACACATAATATCAACATCTCTCAATACACATTTTACAGAACGTAGTTAGTGGACCATTACTGTACATCACTGTTCATACGTACAATAACACTCGTGATTAACATTTCTACAATACACTGTTACTCGGGATCGAAGTTATATAGTAAATCCGGGGTTGTTACGTCCCAAGACTTCTTTATAGTTCAAGTGGGGGTTTTGTTTACTCTCTCTCTCTCTCTCTCTCTCTCTCTCTCTCTCTCTCTCTCTCTCTCTCTCTCTCTCTCTCTAGTGTCTGCTGCTGTGCATGATTGAGACCTGTGCAGCACTGAGGGTCGAGTGATGGTGTTTTGGTTTTTATTAATGACAACGGGGACATGGCTGAGCACTGAGCATTACTGAGCATGATTAAGTACAAGGGAGGGCTGGGGGAAGGAGGAGGAGGAGGAGGAGGAGAAGAGGAAGGATGATGATGAAGGGAGATGGGAGAGAGAGGCTGGAAGAATGAGAGGAGGGGTATATCAGGAGGGAGAGAGAAAATGGAAGGAGGAAATGAGATAAGGAAGAGAGGATGGAGGGGGGAGGGAAGAAGGATGGGAGGTGGTAGAGAGGGGTTAGTGAGGGAGGGAGGGAGGGGGGGACTCTAACGGCATATATGTTATGTAAAGAAAAGACTTAATCTAATTATCCCTATATTGACTCTGTGTGTGTGTGTGTGTGTGTGTGTGTGTGTGTGTGTAGATCGTTGTCGTCGTTCACCTAAACGCTGCTCGCTCACTGTGTTGTCTTAAAGAGGGTTTTAAGTCGATAATGGCTCTCCTGCGAGTACACACACACACACACACACACACACACACGTAAAGGCTCTTACACATACCCCAGTCGTAATCCAATCAGCGTGTTAGTATGTATCCAATCCACCTGTGTCTATCTATCTATCCAGTATATACATTTTACACTTGGCTGTTTACGTATCATCAAGTTTACTGTGTGGTGAGCCGTCCATAGCCCTGGTGTTACAGTACATGATGGTGTGTGGGTGTGGTGTGGTGTGGTGTGGTTGGTTGGTGGGTGTGGTGAAGCCATGGTGGGGGAGAGAGGGTGTGTTTTGGGCCACTAGTCAGAGATGAAACCATATTATGTATAGGGCAAGTTGACCTATACACGCGCTTACTGTGTGTGTGTGTGTGTGTGTGTGTGTGTGTGTGTGTGTGTAAAATAGGTTATGAGACACTTGTAGGGTTGTATTTGTTGTTTGTTTTTGATATGATGATGATGATGATGATGATGGTTAAGATGCGAATAGTAATATTAGTACTTGAGGTTAATGGGGTCGTAGGTATAGGCATGGTCGCGCTTATAAAGATGGGCGTCTTATATGGGGCGGGTGGCAGGGAGAAATGACCTATTCCTTCCTCTCTCACCACCCTCGTACGGAAGATCGTGGAGCGGAGAAAAAAGGGGAAAAGTGGTTTTGGGTGGTGAAGGAGGAAGAGGGGGAGCGGGGGAGGAGGAGGAGGGAGGAAGAGGAAGGGGGGAGGAGGAGGAGGAGGAGGAGGAGGAGGAGGAGGAAGGAGTGTGAGGTCTTCTACTACGAGCGTGGGCATTGCTTAAAGATGAGGTGGATGGTCCTGGGAAGGCCAAGAAGACGTTGCTGCTACCTGCACGTCACACAACCACGGCCAGATTACGGGACGGCTACTGTAAGTATGTCAACCCCTGCCGTCACCATTTATCATCTACTATCACCTACCATCACCCACCACCACTACCACTATCCTCACCACTACCATCAACAACACCGCTGCCACCATCATCACCCCTTTACCACTATCTACCACCGCCACCAACCACTCTCACCACATCACGGGACCTGACCAAATAATCTCAGCCTTAACCTACAGTACTTCCCTTTATTGTGGGTTCTTTCTCACGGGTACATTTTACGCTGGGATTTTGGTGCCGTCGGAAATTATCGTGTGTGTGTGTGTGTGGTGGGATTCTAGTAGGATTTTTTTTTGCATTCAAATCCCACTACACACACACACAAACACACACTTCTCCATCTATCTTCCTCTCCTTCCTCATACCATCCCTCCGCGCCCTCTATCTCCTCGTTTTTCTTCTCACTCCCTCTTCTTCCCTCCCACGCCCTTACCTTCCATCACACTCCCTCCTCATTATTCCCTCCACTCTCGACCTCCATCTCCCTTCCCTCACCTTCATCTCTCCCTCCCACACACCCTTCCCCCCCCCCACACTCCCCCCTCTCTCACACTCCATCACTCTCCTCCATCTCACCACCACTACCGCCGCCGCCGTTCAAACTCCAAAAGATCGCCTCGAATTATATGACTTGGACCAACTCTCCCTCCGCCATACAGAGTCTTCATTTAAGTTCAGGGTGAGAGTCCTTCGCCATCCTTCACGCTGGTGGTCGGGGAGTTGGAGTCTTTCATATCCTCTTCTTTCCTTCATTTGAATTTTCGTCTCTTATTTAATTTTTTATATATTTTTTTTTGCTTCCTTCTGATTCTATTTTTTTCTTTTCCGTTTATTTATTTAGTTTTTCCTTTTATATATTTTTTTTACCATTTTGTTTTCTTCTTCACTCTTCCCGTTTTTTTTTCTTTTCCTTTAGCTTCCTCCACTTTTATCTATCTATCTATCTATCTATCTATCTATCTATCTATCTATCTACCTACCTACCTCAAGAAAATCATGAGTCATATATTTTACATTTCATTTTATAAATCAAGTCAGTAGGTTCACACAGACACCCCCTCGTGTGTGTGTGTGTGTGTGTGTGTGTGTGTAACCTAACCAAACGGAACCAAACCAAACTCTAACTTAATCTAGATTAGGTTAATTTTTTTATATATTTGATTCGTATTATCCCAGTTTTCCTAATTTAACCCAAATATCGTCCAATTTAACAGACCTGTCCCCATAACTGGAGTGTCATTTAGGCAAGTGTGTATATGAGGCCAACAAGGGGAGGGGGAGGGAGGCAGGAAGGTAGGGAGGGAGAGAGGGAGGGAGGGAGAGAGGTAGGGAGGGAGATAGGCCCCAGGTGACACCCAACCAGCGATGAAAGCGGCAACAGAATGGGACTACTGTATTATTTTTAAACCTGTAAGCTCATTGGTGCTGTTGTGGGGGGTCGAGGGTGTGATTGGACGAGGGGGTGGGAGGGGGGGAGGGGTTCACGATGGCTATTTTACAGTTTACAGCGAACTATAGGTTGGGTGGGGGGGAGGTTACTGTACCCATATGAGATTTTGTTAAGCGCTGTGTATAAAAATGACAGTGTGATTTTGACTTGGAGGTGAGGCAAGATGTGGACTGCAGACTTGTTTTTATTTTACTTAATTTATTTATTTTTTTAAATGACGGGAAACAATGACCATGTTTTGTGATTGTATTTTTTTATTTAGTTATTTTTTTTAGTGTGTTGATTTAATTGAGTAGAATGGAGGAAGGTGTCTGGTTTACGCATCCACACTTTCATATCATCGTCCATACACTGTTAACATAGAGACGAAACACGACAACTATTTTTTAATACCAAAGTTTACTGCTAAAGACTAAAAGAAACAGACACACACAAAAAAACCCCCAGCAAAAAACAGCAGTGCCAGTGTTTGTATCATAAATAAATATAAAACAAAAATATGAGGTTTGTGAACTTTAAAAAGGAGTTACATGAGATATATAAAAAAAAGGACAAAGTTAATTATTTTATGTTGTTTTGGTACATTTATTTTTAATTTATTTTTTATTTATTTTTTTCTTGTTTCATTTTATCTTCGTCGTTTTTCTTACTTCTCAAAATTAAACCAAATGTACACAGAGAAAGAGGGAGAGAGAGAGAGAGAGAGAGAGAGAGAGGTGTGTGTGTGTGTGTGTGTGTGTGTGACTGGTACACTTATTATTGTCATCTGGGAGTCAGCTAGGCAAAATAAGCCCTCGGAAATAAGTCAGGACAGACAGCCAAACACTGTGACCCATAAATCGCCTGAACTTGAACCATTGCCAAGGGAGGAGTTGGACGTCTCAGTGAGTGTTTGTTACTCTACAGCTGACCTACTGTTGTTGTTGTTGTTGTTGTTGTGGATATTATTATTATTACTACTATTGATATTAATGTTTTTGCTGATTATTATTGTTATTTTTATTATTATTATTATTGTATTTGTTGTTGTTGTTGTGATTTTTGTTGCAATTTACACATTTATTTCCGTCTAGTCATTTATATTATGTTGTGTTATATGTTTTGTTTGGTTGATAGTTATTTCTGGTCTCTGTGAAGTGGGATAAATTCTTCGAGGTCTTTATATATATTTAACTGCTTAAGAAAAGATTATCGCTTTTAACCAGCATCCCACACGAGAGAGAGAGAGAGAGAGAGAGAGAGAGAGAGAGAGATTTTTGTCTCGAAGTTTAATCAAGAATTCATCTCCTCATTATTGCAGGTCAAGGTGTAATCCTCTTCTCCCCTCTCCTCTCCCTCTCTCTTCCTCCTTTCTCCCCTCTCCCCTCCCCATGTAAACAATACATTTTACTAAAACTTCCTCCACATGTCTCCCCTCTCCCCTCAAGACTTTTGAATACATCTCCCCTCTCTCTCAGTCTTCTCGACACACTCTTATCTCCCTAACATACTTTTCCTCTCCCCATCTACCCAACACACTTCCCCTCTCTATACCCAACACCGCCCTCTCCCCATCTACCTTGCCCTCTCCCCATCTACCCAACACACTTCCCCTCTCCCCATCTACCCAACACACTTCCCCTCTCTATCCTACCCAACACACTTCCCTCTCCCCATCTGCAACACACTTCCCTCTCCCCAGCTACCCATCACTTCCCCTCTCCCCATCTACCCAACACACTTCCCCTCTCCCCATCTACCCAACTTACTTCCCCTCTCCCCATCTACCCAACACACTTCCCCTCTCCCCATCTACCCAACACACTTCCCCTCTCCCCATCTCTGCACGCCTTCTCTCTCTCTCTCTCTCTCCCCCCATGTCTGCACGTCTCCCATCTCCCCATCACCCTTAACCCTTCCTCATAAACCAGGGGTGGGATGACCTACCAGCCTCTCGTGGGCATCTTAATTACGTGTTACTGAGGAGCACAAGTGAACATTGTGTCCGTATTGACCGTTCAGTCCATTGTGTGACCCGGAACTTATAGCGGTGGGAATTATGCCCTCCATAAACCCCCGTTGTGTTATGGTCTTTCCTAACCTCGGCTTTTAACTTTTTACTGATAAAATATGGAGAGAAGGTTGTATTTATCGTTTACTAAAGTGATCCTGTGATAATGATAATAATAATAATAATAACAACACTGATAATACTTCATATTTTGTTCTATTTCTAACCAACACACCCAAAGAACATAAACAAAAATTATACGTGTAGAATTATTTCAGGTGTGAAACTTTAAAAAGGAAAAAAAATCGCAGTTTATATTTAAATATTTTACTTTTTTCGTTTTTTTTTTCTCGTGGAGTTGTTGAATTCACTGTTGATCTTTTTGGAACATTTTATTTATTTATCTATCTAATTTTTTTAAAGAATTTAGTATTAAAAT
This sequence comes from Homarus americanus, assembly GCF_018991925.1. NCBI lineage: Eukaryota > Metazoa > Arthropoda > Malacostraca > Decapoda > Nephropidae > Homarus > Homarus americanus. Next base: position 15,071,393 of record NW_024735442.1, read on the forward strand.
TCTTTGGGCTTCGTATGTGTGTGTTGTTGAACAAACTAATATATATATATAAGATAACAACTTATGGTACGTGTGCTCACTAAGGTTGTTGGGTAAGGCTACTCTGAAGGCTATCTGCTATTGGTGGAAGTCAAGCGTTTACTAGTATTTTCCAGTTAACGTTGATTTATTATGTATTGTTTAATTTTATAACCTGTTTACAATGGTTTACTTATTTCTAATGGATGTAAACTATGCGCTATTGTTTACATTCAGATTAGAAGACAAACACCTGTTATATATACCTGGATATATAATTACAGGTATATTTTCAACTATACTCTATAACCTGGATATATAATTATAGGTATATATCCAACTATATAACCTGGATATATACAACTCTTTCCCGTTTCTCCTCTTCTCCTCACATACATTAATTCTTCCTCTTCCTTGCCCTTTCATTTATCTCTCTCACCTTTCTCTGTCTATCTTAGCTCTCCCTCTCCCTTTCCTTACCCCCTCTCACCCTACCATAGCCCTCTCCCTTCCCTTACCCCCTCTCACCCTACCATAGCCCTCTCCTTGCCCCTCTCACCCCTACCATAGCCCTCTCCCGCCCCTTACCCCTCTCACTACCATAGCCCTCTCCACCCCCTCTCACTACATAGCCCTCTCCCTTACTCTGCCTACCATAGCGCTCCTTCCTTGCCCCTCTCACCCCTACCATGGCCCTCTCCCTTCCCTTACCCCCTCTCACTATATAGCCTTTATACCTCTCACTACCATAGCCCTCTCCCTTCACTTACCCCTCTCACTACTTAGCCTCTCCTTCCCTTACCCCCTCTCCCTACACGCCTCTCCTTCCCTTACCCCTCTCACCCTACCGCAGCCTCTCCTTCCCACTTACCCCTCTCACCCTACCATAGCTCTCCCCCTCTCCTTCCCCTCTCCTCTCCCCTCACATGGCTTTTCCCTCTCCCTTCTTCATCAATTCTACTCACCCTCCAAGGTGGGGACCGACTGAAGACCAGCCAAACGTACTCCCTCACCTCAGCCGCTCTCCCCTCTCCCCTTCCTCCCTCTCACCCACCCCTCCACCTCTCCGCTCTTACTCCCTACCCCCTCCATTATAATTTCCTCTTCTGACTACTTCTACTCCTCCTCCACTTCCTGCCACGGTTATCTCTCTCTCTCTCTCTCTCTCTCTCTCTCTCTCTCTCTCTCTCTCTCTCTCTCTCTCTCTCTCTCTTTCTCTCTCTCTCTCTCTCTCTCTCTCTCTCTCTCTCTCTCTTTCTTTCTTTCTTTCTGTGTTTATCCCAATTCCTTTCCATCTTTTCTTAATGTTCTTTTCTTCGTCTCTTATCACCTCTTTTATCTCTTTTTCTCGTCTCTCCCATTTCGTTTTTTCTCCTTTCCACCATTTATCTTCTTGTTCTTTGTCTTTACCTTTTTTTGCCCGTTTTCTTTTCTCTCATTTTTTCTTTCTTTCTTTCTTTCTTTCTTTCTTTCTTTCACCATTTGTCGTTTCCATTTTGCCTCTGCCTTATTATCGTCATTTTTTTATATATACCGTTTCGTTTCTCCTCCGTTTCTTCTTCTTCTCTTTTGTTATCACGTCTGTGCTTCTCCTTTTCCTTCGCTTTATATCCGTTATCGTAATCTTTCTCTTCTTTTCATCATTAGTCTTTTGTTTGTTATTACATCATTGTTATCTTTCATTACACATCCAAAATTATCACACTGTTTCCTTCCTCTTCCGTTATTCCTCTTCTCTTTCTTTGTTAGGTTCTTTTTCTCCTCTTCCAGTTATTCTTTTTCTCCTATTATCATATTCCTCCTCCTCCTCCTCCTCCTTCATCACCCCCATCATTATCAAGACTTTTCTCTCCTCTTTCATCGTCATTTGTCCCTCCCCTTCTATTTTTTCCTTCCTTTCTCTTCCACCCTTCATTATCACGCCGACCTCTCTCTCTCTCTCTCTCTCTCTCTCTCTCTCTCTCTCTCTCTCTCTCTCTCTCTCTCTCTCTCTCTCTCTCTCTCTCTCTCTCTCTTTTGCATCCTATCATTCATCATTTCCTCGTCATCTTTCTTTCTCATCTTTATTCCTATTTCCCTGGTCCTTCTCTATCTCTCTCGTCTTGTTCCTTCCTTCCCTCTTGTCGTTTCTCCCCTTTCTCCTCTTCTTCCTCCTCCTCTTTCACATTCTTTTCTCTTTTCGTCTCCTACTTCCCTTCTTCTTCTCCCCCCTCCTCTTCGTCCGTTGTCGTCTCTTTCAACTTCTCCTCTGCCACGTTCTCCTCCTCCTCCACCTCCTCTCCTTCGTCTTCTCCTCTCTTGCCTTTACCTCCTCCTTCTCTTCCTACCCTGTAACCTCCCTCCTCCTCTACCTGTAATTCATCTTGTTAACATGCAGAGGGCACCACTAGTCTCATGCGTCGGCCAAGAATGGTACGTGTGTAACTAAATAACGAACTAACTAACTGGCTGAATGAGTAACTAACTGAATGGCTAACTGAGTAACTAACTGGCGACCTACATGACTGGGGAACTAAGTAACTGACTGGCTACCTGACTGGGGAACTAAATAACTAACTGGTTACATGGCTGGGACTAACTGACTGACTGATTAAGTAACAGGCTTCTTATCTTAGTGGCTGGTTGATTGGTTGATAATCTTTTTTTTTTTTTTGGTAGGGAAAGGAGGAATGAAGGAAGATTAGAGGTGGGGGAAGGAAGTTATAGTTCGGAAATTGAAGAAATTCAAGAGGAGGTAAGAGAGGGCGGGCTGACCGCCTAGCTAAGCTAATAGTGTGTTAGGGTTGTGTCATGGGTTAGTTATTGTCTGTCGGTACAGGCACTAGACATCCTACCCTGTCCCATATGGGTGTTTTAAGGGCCTTATTTCATATTCCGCGGATGCTGGTCTAGGGAGGTTGTCTATTGCCTGGCCGTGTAGATCGGGGGTGATAATGGGCCTTTTGAGATTTCGTAGCTTTTTGGGAACCATGTATGGTTGTTGTCGTTATCTGGCGGGAGTCTTTGAAGGAGTTCTTGCTCTGATCGTTCTATCTTTTGCCAGATTCTACTGGGTGACTGTCTGACTGTTAAACTGTCGCGAGGAACAGGTACAGGGGGTGGAGGAGGAGGAGGGGGCTGTTGAGCGTGTGCATCAGCTGTGTTTTCAGGACTTTGTTTACCTCTTTGTCAGGTGGGTGTCGCCGGGGAAGTTATCACACATCAGGTGCTAAAGACCTTCCTCTTTTCCTGTCCTTCTTTTAGCCTTTCTATTCTCTATTCTCTCTCTCTCTCTCTCTCTCTCTCTCTCTCTCTCTCTCTCTCTCTCTCTCTCTCTCTCTCTCTCCACACACAAATGTCAAACATGCTTAGTCTGCCCCCCTCTCTATCACCGTCCATCATGACCTCTCCTGACCTCTGGTTGACCTTTCACACTCCGAGTCACCCAGAGACACAGACAGACAGACAGACAGACAGACAGACAGACAGACACATAACTCACCAAGCCTCTAATAAGTTGATACTGTCCGTAGGCAAGTTAGTTCATTAGCTAAATCATGTTGATATATACCTCCTAGCTTAATGAGACTTGGTTAACTTAACTTTACCGGGGGGGTTAAATACAGGTAAAATACAGGTAAAATACAGTAATACAGTAATTTATTTTGTAACTTCATAAAACTCGTAATTTATTTCAAGTTATGTATAAGATTCGGAAGTTTTCACAAATGTACTTAGGGTTTATTGATGCACTTATAGGTTAATTAGTTATTTTGTTATAATTAGTAAGCTTACCTGGTCTGAGTTATACTGTACGTGTGTTTTATGAATGGGTTAAATTATAGCTGGCAGGCTGGCTGACTGGTGTGGTGTAGTGTGGTGTGGTGTGGTGTGGTGTGGTGTGAATTATAACAGCCTTGAGTTAATTATAGTGCCTGGGTTAGTTAATTTATGACTGGTTATGATAGTAGAGAGGCTGGGTTAAAATTTTGTTTATTCTTTCTTTCTTCTTCTTCTTCTTCTTCTTCTTCTTCTTCTTCTTCTTCTTCTTCTTCTTCTTCTTCTTCTTCTTCTTCTTCTTCTTCTTCTTCTTCTTCTTCTTCTTCTTCTTCTTCCTCTTCCTCTTCCTCTTCCTCTTCCTCTCCATCATCATCTTCTTCAAGGTTTGATTATAGTTTGTTTCGTAGAAGTTCTGATTGGTGAACTTTCGGTAATTATATCTCTCTCTCTCTCTCTCTCTCTCTCTCTCTCTCTCTCTCTCTCTCTCTCTCTCTCTCTCTCATTTTTCATATAACTTCCAACAAGCTGTTAAATGCTGTTCTGGTATATTGTGTGTATGTGTCGCCGGGGTCTGGGGGGTGCAGGGTTGGTCATGCTGTTCTATGCTGTTGGTTATGCTGTTCTATGCTGTTAATAGCTATATGAACTTCTACTCCTTGGCACAGCTGGGATGATTTTTGTGTTTGTTGAGTCTTGCTGCAGTGTTTGTTGCAGATGTTGTTATTGATGAGTCAGTGAGTGGTTGTTGCAGGTGTTGTTATTGATGAGTCAGTGAGTGGTTGTTTGTTGCAGGTGTTGTTATTGATGAGTCAGTGAGTGGTTGTTGCAGGTGTTGTTATTGATGAGTCAGTGATTGTTTTGTTTTTGCAGCAGTGATTTCATTTGTTGCCTCAGCCTTCTATCTCTCATCTCTCTCTCTCTTCCTTATACCTTAAATTATCTGCCATTTTCCCTTCTTATCTATCCTTTCTACTTTATCTTTCCTTTTTCTCTTTCTAGCCGTTTCTCTCTCTCTCTCTCTCTCTCTCTCTCTCTCTCTCTCTCTCTCTCTCTCTCTCTCTCTCTCCCTCTCTCTCTCTCTCTCTCTCTTTTCCTTCTCCCCCTCTCATCTCCCTTTTTTCCATTTCATTTCCTTTCTCCGTTTCCCTCGTTACCCTTCTCTCCCTCACCCTTCTCTCCTTCTCTCCCTCACCCCTTTTCCTTTTCTCCTTACCCTTCTCCCTCTCCCCTTTCAGTGAGGAGTGTTGACCAGGCTGAGAGGTGTTCTAGAATGCTCCAGAAACTAAAAAAACCATGCCTCACTCTGAAAGGCTTGAAGCGATGGTTGATATTCACTTCACACCGTCACTCTCCCCCAGGTGTGACACTGTTGTTGCAGGTGTGGCACTGTTGTTGCAGGTGTGGCATTGTTGTTGTAGGTGTGGCACTGTCATATGTATGGTACTGTTGTCTGTGCATTTATGACCGTTACCGCTGCATAGTGTCAGTAAACCGCTAACCATTCAAACAACCGCTAAACCATGTCAATAAACCGCTGCACAATGTCGGTAAATCGCTAAACACCTCACACGCCGGCACCTTGAGAGGGATGTGTTATACCTCGTTATAAAGGTCATGTGTGGTGTGTGAGGTCATGTTGCCCCAGGCTGACTCATCTGGGGGACGTAGGAGGTGGGGGAGGTGGGGTGGTTAGGTGAGAGAGTGCGGTACAAGAACAGGGTGTGGTTCAGTGTGTTACATAGTGCGTGGTTCAGTGTGACAGTGTGTAGTGTAACATAACTGTGTTGTTGGTGTAATGTGACAGTGTGTGTGTGTGGTAGTATGACATAGTGTGATGTAGTGTGTGCTGTAGTGTGACAAAGTGTGGTATAGTGTCCTAGTATGTGTAGTATCGTGTGGCATAGTGTGTGTGTGGTGTAGTAACGTGGTGGTAGAGAACAAACAGTCAGGAAGTGCTGTGTAAACAATCTCATAGGTGTAGCGTCAGCTGATGATGATCTAGTTGGTGGTGATGGTGGCATGACCTCTCTTTCTTCATCCTCAACCAGTCTTTCTATCGTCCACACTATTTCCTCTCTTCTCTTCTCCCCCTCTCTCTCTCTCTCTCTCTCTCTCTCTCTCTCTCTCTCTCTCTCTCTCTCTCTCTCTCTCTCTCTCTCTCTCTCTCTCTCTCTCTCTCTCTCTCTCTCTCTCTCTCTCTCTCTCTCTCTCACCTTACCTGGGAGGACCATCCAGGTTGGTCCATCAAGGTGAGTGTGTGGCAATTAACTGTATTACCTGAGCCACGCCACCCTGCTCACCCACTGACCTCCCCATATCCCATCCTAACCCCCCATCCCCATTCCCCATCCAGACCCCCGGCCCCTCCACCCTTCTCTGTCAGCCTCCCCCCCACATTCTCAACCCCAATGCCTCCCCATCCACCATATTGCGTACCTTGTCCTCTCTCTCTCTCTCTCTCTCTCTCTCTCTCTCTCTCTCTCTCTCCCTCTCTCTCTCTCTCTCTCTCTCTCTCTCTCTCTCCCCCTTCACCCAGATGCTTCCACTTAAAACTTTCAGATACTTTCTCACACGCTTTCGAACTTCAGGGCTTCAATCCACGACACTCCCCTTTCCCCGTTTTCTTTACCGTCTGAACTTTTAAAGGGCAAACTTGAATAAAGAGATAATTTAAAGATGGTGAACTTATTGAATCGCAGAGTGGAAAAAGAAAGAAAGTAAAAAGAAGGAAAGAAAATGTTATGTGAATTTCAACACTACTTTTACTTAATAATTCCATCCAGTTAAAGTGAAAGGTTAAAAATGTGTAGAGTGTGGATTAGGTTACGTTAGGTTAGGTTAGGTTAGGTTTGTATTATTATGACACGTGATATTTAAATGTTGAAGGGGATTTAGTCTCTCTCTCTCTCTCTCTCTCTCTCTCTCTCTCTCTCTCTACCTCTCTCTCTCTCTCTCCATGAAAGGTGAGGGTGTTATCAGCTCTCCCTTCTTGTGTAATTAAGTTGTTGCCATTATCTTATCTTTTAGCCATTACTCATGTTTATATATACATTTCTGTCTATCTGTTTGTCTGTCTGTCTGTCTGTCTGTCTGTCTGTCTGTCTGTCTGTCTGTCTGTCTCCTCTCTCTCTGTCTGCATGTGTGTGTCTGTGTGTGAGAATATATTTTAGTGGAATAGTTTGTGTGTGTGTGTGTGTGTGTGTGTGTGTGTGTGTGTGTGTGTGTGTGTGTGTGTGTGTGTGTGTGTGTGTGTGTGTGTGTGTGTGTGTGTGTGTGTGTGTGTGTGTGTGTGTGTGTGTGTGTGTGTGTGTGTGTGTGTGTGTGTGTGTGTGTGTGTGTGTCGTGCCTCTTAACTATTTACTGTCCCCTGGATCTATTACACCAAGTGGTTAGTAATAACGAGGGTGTTAAGTGGTACAGTGAGTGGAGGATAACGAGGTGTATCAAGGTGATTACAGGTGGAACTGGTCGTTAATGTCAGAGAAGCGGAACTTGCTGCTATCGATTCTGTCAGTTTTGATGTATCTGTTTCTGTGTATTTACGTGTAATGTATGTATGTATGTATGTATGTATGTATGTATGTATGTATGTATTTTCATGGATAATACACCTCGAGAAATAATTGACCAATTTTAGTGAAACTATTTTTTTTTCCATTCTCACTCACTTTTATTCTCCATATTTCCTCATTTAACTTCCCCTCATCCCTACCTTCTCTCTCCCCCTTCTTCCCCTCCTTTCCCCCCCTCAACACCCCCTCCACACTGTCTTATACTCAAACATTTAGGTAAAATACAGGTTGCATTATCATCCTTCCATCCTCCACTAAACACGGGTTACAGTAAGGATGTTATTTAATTCCATCTCTTACTGTAGGAATCCTTACATATATTTTTATTTACGAACGCGTAGTAAATATTTATGTTAGTAATGTTAGTTCTTAGCTCACGAATCCGTCTTTATATTTTATTGTATTTACGAACGTGTGGTCATTACCTACTGTTATTAATGCCACTTTCTCTCAGGTGTGACGTATAGAGATTAGTGTTATTATTATTATTATTATTATTATTATTATTATTATTATTATTATTATTATTATTATTATTATTATTATTATTATCATTATTATTATCATCATCATCATCATCATCATCATCATCATCATCATCATCATCATCATCATTTCGTTACCACAGTGTGTATTTTATGTGTAGTTTATTTTTTTTGGTCCCGTGGCGGCCAAAAACTCGGGTTAATAAAATATCAACAAAGACCAATTGTATAATGAGAATGTCAGGTGTTAATTAAAAGTTTTATTTGGGTAACAAGTAAATGACTGAAAGAGAAAGGTGAAGTACAAAAAAAAGAGAGTGAGTTTTAATCAATACACTTTTATTTTTAACTGATGAGAGGGTGTGTGTGTGTGTGTGTGTGTGTGTGTGTGTGCCACTCGTCGGGAACACACCTGGCTGTCTACTGTTGCTGTTTGTTTGTTTATTGATGGCTCAGGTGTGTTTGTTTATCTGTATTGCACTAGTTGGGTGGCGCGATGGGTGAGTGGATATGGCAGTCGTAGGTTCGATCGATCCCCGAGGCACTTCCTGGCGACCCAGATTTAATGAGTACCTAACTTTACAATTGGGGAAGTGAAGTCAGTCAAGTGCAGTGTCGGCCCTGGTGTCTCCCTGCTGACCTAACAGACCTTCATGACCTGGGCCACTGACACCTCATGACATTAATGGTTGTTAGCCGTCAGTTGTTACGTGTTGTATGTTGCTGTTGGGTTTGTCGAACTGTTCAGGTGGTTTGGGGGGGGGGGGTTGTTAAGGCGTGCCCTCTGATCGGTTGTTAATTGGTTGTTGAGGTTTGGAGTGTAACTAGGTTGTTCGTATGTGTTTCTGGTAGGTTTTTAAGGTGTCTATACTATTGACTAGTCACTTTGTGTTGTTAAGCTGTTAAACTGCTGGTTTGGATTGCTCTGTGGTCTAATGAGGTTGTTGAGTAGTTCGTATAATATATGGTGTAACGAGGTGATTGAGTTGTTAGTATAATATATGCCCAACAATCCACGGTAAGGTGATGCTGTGTGGTGCTGTAACACAACAAAGAACAGATCCAATCAAAACACACCCCTGTAATTCACTCTCAATTACCAGTTCCAACATTACAATAAATCTCATTAAATTGGTAAATAATTCAGTCTGATACTTTTAATTAGTTTTTTTTATTCTGGATTTTTTATATACCATTCCTTGCCTGTCGTTCATTTTCATAGTTAATATTTTTGTAGTGTTTTTTTTTTAGATTTTTTTTTTATTTCCCGGGAACACGAAATTTTGGCCCCGAGATCAATTATTACACAAGGGCTGGTGCTAAAAGTTCATGTTATTTGAGGATGGAGTGGCAAATAGTTAATGACTGAACAGAATTGTATGTTTAATGATGAGATTACTTTCGTTTTTGTGTGTGTGTGTGTGTGTGTGTGTGTGTGTTTCGAGTTGAGTAAATCATTTGTATCTAAGTCATGTTTGCTTTTAATTAATTTTAGTTTATTTTACCTATTCTCCATATACTGTACCTGTAAACCACACACACACACACACACACACACACACACACACACAGAGGATCAGAATCAATTACAATAACTGTGTAAGTACCGTTACTGTAATTTACATTGTCACCATCTTACTTAAACTGTGCGGTGGTCGAGTGGACACAAGGCTCGCTTCCTGTCCTTAAGGTTCATTGGTTCAATCCCGGGCGCTCCTATTCCAATCAGCTGTGAATGGGCACTTAACTTTACAAATTGGGCTACTGAAGGCGGTCAAGTGCAGTACCGGCCATGTTGCCTCCTTGTGGATCGAAGGCTTAGAATACATTTATGCTTGTAGGACTTAGTCAGTTTTTTCTCACTGTAGATTAGTTTATTTTTCAATGGGTCAGTGTAATATATTTTGGCTTCGTTTAATTTACAACAGTTCAGTGTAATTGGGTATGTATCTGACTGTAATTGCCCCACAGAATTACAGAATATAACTATCTCAGTAGCAGGTAAACGATCATGGAAGCTGCTCTCTGATGATAGGATCTTATATCGTCTCGCAAAGTTTGAAATAAATGTTTACAGAAAATGCTGGGAAAACTCCCCCCAATCTCTCGCCTCCGCCGCCGTTGACAGTTCTCGCAAAGTCTGAGAGAAATGTTCAGTAAATGGTCGAGACTTGTTCAGTTCTCTCTCCTCCACCGTCATGAACTTCCTGGGAATAATACTCAGTTTTCCTCCCGACGTGAGCTGATGCACTCACACAGAAAAGGTCGGTTTTCCCAACTCACTCGACCCTGAATTCTCTTGAGGTTATTTTCCCGAGTAAAATAAAGTCTCCCGCACAAGACAGTTCCTCCCGTGCAAAATAGTTTCTCCTACTAAAAGATTAAAAATAAATAAATATAAAATGCTCCTGATATGGTTGTCTCACGCTCTAATATAAAAAGTCGTCAGGGAATATTACTCTTTCTAGCGCTTAAAATAAACTTCCCAGCTTTGAAAATATCGTTAACGTCCAATACTTGTCCTTCTTGTGTATAGTTTTCCCGCGCAAGATAAAGTTTTCCCGCGCAAGATAAAATTTCCCCCAGCAAGATGAAATTTCCCACCCCCCCACCCCCCTTAAAATGGCTTTTCCCGCGTAAATTTGTTTCGTGTCTACAAATAGTGTCCTCGCGTAAAAGAACTTCCCGGAATGTGGTTTTCTCGGGCCAAATAGTTTTCTTCTGTAACCTAGTCCTCTTAAACTTACTCTCCAAAGTGCTGGGTATTGTTGCTGTCACCTTTTTGAATGTTGCTTTAAAGTACTTTTTGTTTTACCTAAGGAAACATTTCAAAGGTGTTCTGGTTATTTTAGTTCTGTCCACTCAAAACATTCTATTTTTCTAACCTGTCCTCTCAATACATTTTCTTTCACCAGTCTATCCGCTTAAAACATTCTTTCTCACTATTCTATCCACACAAAACATTCTCACTCACCAGCTTACCCCTCAAAACATTCTCTCACCACCAAACTATCGCCTCAAAACATTCTTCTCGCCAATCTATCCCTTCAGAACATTCTATTTCACCAGTTTGTCTACATGAAGCTTCCCATTCCACTAATGTATCCCCTCACTGCCTCCTGTTCCACCAGTCATCGCCGTCTTTAATGCTCAGCTCCCTTCAAACTCCTGCAGAAGTACGTCAACGTTATATCGGTTTTCTGGCCAGGTGGGTGAGTCAACTGTGGTGGTGGTGGGTGATGGTGGGCGTGGTGGGTGTTAGTGATGGTGGTGGTGGTAGTGGTGAGTGGTAAGTGGTGGTAGTAAGTGGTGGTATTGAAGGGTGATAGTGGTGAGGAGTGATGGTGGTGGTGGTGAGAGTAGTACAGGCGATGATAGTGGTGAGGAGTGGTGGTGATGGGTGGTGGTGGTGGTGGGTGGTAGTGGTAGTGATGGGTGATAGTGGTGGTGGTAAGTGTTGGTGATAGTGGTGGTGGGTGGTGGTGGTGCTCTCTGGATCAATAGTTCTCCAGCGTGGGCGGGCCAAGGGGGAACTCGTGAGTGGTTAAGGGGTAAGGTAGTGGGTGGTTAGTTCTAAGGGGGAAGTTGTGGATGGATAAAGGGGTGGTTATAGGTGGATAAAGGGGTTGTTGTGGGTGGTTAAGAGGGAGGTTGTGGGTAGTTTGGCCTAAAGGGGAAGTTGTGGGTGGATAAAGGGGTGGTTGTGGGTGGATATGGGAGTGGTTGTGGGTGGTTTAGGAGGAGGTTGTAGGTGGATAAAGGAGAAGTTAATGGTGGTAGGGTGGTTTTAAGGTGAGGAGGAAGGAGGAACGAGAAGGAGGAAGAAGGGGGGAGATAGATGGGAGAAGAAGGGGAAGGAAGAGAGAAGGAGAATAGAAGTGAAGGAAGGGAGAGAAGGAGAGTACATCTGTGATCATAGTATTGTTAGTGTTGTCAGGAACTCGTGTGGAGAAGTCAAGAAAGTTGATGAGACAGACAGACAGAGAGACAGACAGCTACACAAAGAGACAAACCATGACAATGACGGGTTGACAGACAGTGAGGGGGAGGGGGGTAGACATGCAGGTGGGCCGAGACAGAGAAGGGGGCTGCTGTCGAGCTGATAAATTGACAGGTAGATGTAAGTAATCGACCGTCTGGCTGTCACAGTGATGACTGGTTACAACGAGAACACATGCACTTGCCAAACACACACACACACACACACACACACACACACACACACACACACACACACACATACATACATGCATACATACATACATACATACATACATACATACATACATGAAGACCAGAGACAAAAGAGGACGGAAGAGATGAAAACGCTCGGTATATTCAGACCAGCTGCTCAAGCGGTGAAGGTTGAGGACCAGCCGAGACAGATGACGGTGTCTCTATGGTCGAGGGACAACACACACACACACTCGAGGGTAGATGGAGGAGGACCTTATGAAGACAGCTTGTGGAGGAAGGTTGAGGTTTGTGAGCATGAAGGGAGGGAGTGATGTCGGCTACCACCACCAGGAGAGCACTGAAGATGGTGTTGGTGTTTGTTGGTGTTTGTGTTTTTTGGTGTTTGTGTTTGTGTTTCTTTGTGTTTGTTGGTGTTTTTGGTGTTTGTAATTGTTGGTGTTTTTGGTGTTTGTGTTTGTTGGTGTTTTTGGTGTTTGTAATTGTTGGTGTTTTTGGTGTTTGTAATTGTTGGTGTTTTTGGTGTTTGTGTTTGTTGGTGTTTTTGTTGTTGGTGTTTGTAATTGTTGGGTGTTTTTGGTGTTTGTGTTTGTTGGTGTTTTTGTTGTTGGTGTTTGTGTTTGTTTTTGGTGTTTGTGTTTGTGTCATGATATAAGGGTTAAGATCACTATTATATCCTGGTGAAATGGTTTAATGTCTTCATGTACACAGAAGCAAAGGTTAATGATATTCATCTTTTGATCTTAGTTAAGGATTAAAATCTACAGTTAATATCAAAGGTTAATGACACTTTAATCAATTCTGTTCATGAGGTTAAGGCGCCATCTCTTTAACACTGTCACCACATAGGCTTTAACTCTATCCATGCTATTATAATACTCGTATCTAAGTGAATAGGTTAAGGAGAGAGAGAGAGAGAGAGAGAGAGAGAGAGAGAGAGAGAGAGAGGTTTTACATGAATAATTAAGCTGGGATAAAATGCATAACCGTAGTAAAGATAAGACGTGAAAAGAGAGAGAGAGAGAGAGAAAGAGAGAGAGAGAGAGAGAGAGATTAAAGAATAATGAAACTGAGATAACCGACTCAAAACACCATTGCGAGAGAGAGATAACACATAATGCAGCAAGGGAGACTGTTACAATGGCCCAGGGAGGGAGAGGGGGAAGGAGGGGCTATATGACACCTGTGTTAGTCTTATCACAAAAGGAAGAAACTCATTAGCTCAGGTAAAAATGGCCGATAAAAAACACGATTCTCTTCTTTCTCCCCCGACAGGAAAAAAAACCATTACCTGAGAAAAAAATTAAAACAAAATCAAGTTAAAACGAAAATTATGGTTTATTGAGTTTTAATAGATAATGATGGGGAGTAATTTAGAGGTTAATGAATAGGTGTGTAGTACAGGTGAGATTGTCTGACACGATCTACCTGACCTTTTTATTGGTGTAGGGATATGGGGAGGGTGTGGGTGTTGGCTGCAGTTTTATTTTTATTTTTTCAAGAATTTATGAGAATTTTTGTTACAGTTATGATGATGTTATTCTTGGAAGTGTTATTATTATTATTATTATTATTATTATTATTATTATTATTATTATTATTGTTATTATTATTATTATTATTATTATTATTATTATTATTAGTAGTAGTAGTAGTAGTAGTAGTATTAGTATTAGTATTATTATTATTATTATTATTATTATTATTGTTGTTGTTGTTGTTGTTGTTGTTATTATTATACTATTGTTATTATTATTATTGTTGTTTTTCTTATTATTATTATTAACATTATTATTAGTAGTAGTAGTAATAGTGAAAATCGTAGCAGTATTACTATTGTTATACTATTAATTACACATATATTATTCAATTATTAATTTATTATTAGTCGAGTGCTCAACTAGCTGGCTATAATTGTCATAATTTATAAAGATTTATACGTCCTTGTTTCCCTTAACTAGAGATGTAAAGTTGTATCTAACTAGTTGGGTTAAGTTATGATACGATACAAATATGGCGGGGACCATGTACAGAGACTCTACACTACAATAACTAAATGATGTAGTACTAACCTAACCTACCCATAACCTAACCTAACGTAGCATAAATTATCATAAACCCAAAATATGGCGCGAAACACTTGAGGGAACTTTGCCATCGTGGGGTCAGTTTGTCCTGTCAAGATAATAATATGTTCTCGTGTCTTGAACTTAAGATCTGGGAATTAACCTGAGGACCAGAGAGAATTAGGGTGTTGAGGGTGACAGTTTGTGAGTGTAGAGCCTGACAGAGTGTGAGAGTGTGAGTGTAGAGCCTGACAGAGTGTGTGTGAGTGTAGAGCCTGACAGAGTGTGTGTGAGTGTAGAGCCTGACAGAGTTTGAGTGTGTGAGTGTAGAGCCTGACAGAGCCTAAGAGACTGTAAGTGTAGAGCCTGACAGAGCCTTAAAGAGTGTGAGTGTAGAGCCTGACAGAGTGTGAGTGTAGAGCCTGACAGAGTTTGAGTGTGTGAGTGTAGAGCCTGACAGAGCCTAAGAGAATGTGAGTGTAGAGCCTGACAGAGCCTTAGAGAGTGTGAGTGTAGAGCCTGACAGACGACCCGACTCTGGCCCGATGCTGTTGTTATCTTATCTCTTCTTAATTCTCAAAAGTTGGAAGAGAAATGGGAAGACTAAAGAGGATGGGAGGAAGAGGAGGAGAGTGAGATAAGGGGAGGAGAAAGAGGAGTGAAATAGAAAGGAATGCGAAGACAAAGACGTGAGAGAAGAGAGGAAAAAGATAAAATACGAAGAGGAAGACAGAGAGAAAGAGAAGGGGGAAAGAAAAAAAGAAAGGGAAACGGGAGGAAAATGAGAGAAAAGGAAGGGAGAAAAAAACGAATAAGACAAAAAATGCGATGAAAAAGAAGAAAAAGAAGCAGAGAGGAGGAGAAAGAGGAAGGGGGAGGTGTTGATGATAATGAAAATGGAATGTAGATAAAAAAGAAAGATTAAGAAAAAGATGATAAAGCAGAAGTGAGACATTAACTTTTTCTTAGACACGGTGGGAGGTAATGGAGGTGCGGGGGGTGGGGGGATAATGACTGAGGAGGTATTGATGGGTAAGGAGGAGTCTGGGTAAGTAAAGTAAAAGGTATAGTGATTTGAGGGAAGTATTAAGGCAAGGTGTTAGGATTTTTAAGGCGTTCTTTTAGGCAAATCTGTAGTTTAAGGTAAGAATTGAGGTAAATCTGTAGTGTTAAGGTAAAAATTGGGGGAAATCTGTTGTTTAAAGGTAAGAATTTTGGTAAATCTGTAGTATTAAGGCAAAAATCGGGGAAAATCTGTCGTATTACGGCAAAATTGGGGTGGACCTGAAGATTAAGGTCAGGGAAGTTGTCATGAAAAGTTTTGGGCATTAAAAGAGGCAAACAAAGGAGATTGGGTCAGATACAGGTGTTTAGGGCAGATTGGGGTTAAATACAGGTGTTTAGGGCATATTGGCGTTAAATACAGGTGTTTAGGGCAGCGATAGGGGTTAGATACAGGTGTTTAGGGCAGAGAAGGGGGTTATATACCGGTGTTTAGGTCAGATATAGTGTTATTACAGGTGTTTAGGGCAGATTGGGGTTAGATACAGGTGTTTAGATCAGATTAGGGTGAGATACAGGTGTTTAGGGCAGATTCAGTGTTAATTACAGGTGTTCAGGGCTGATTGGCGTTAAATGGCAGGTGTTTAGGGTAAGAATTAACGGCATCAAGAGCAGCAGCAGTAGCCAGGATCTGCGTAGAACTAACTCGGGGAGAGGGGCTACGGGCCTCCTAATAACTTTCCTTTTGTTTGTTAATGATGTCTTTTCCGATGACCTCTAGCCTGTGCGGTACGGAGGGGGGAGGAGGGGCAAGGGTGGGGGAGGGGGAAGAGGGGAGTAAGGGTGGTGGAGGGGGGAAGAGGGAGTAAGGGTGGGGAGGGGAGAGGGGGAGTAAGGGTGGTGGAGGTGGGGAAGAGGGGAGTAAGGATGGGGAGGGAGTAGTGGAAGGTGGTGATGGTAGAGTATGGTGGTGGAGGTGATGGTGATGAGTAGAGGAGGTAGTGTACAGGTTGGTCGAGTGGAGGAGGTGGATGGTGGTTAGGTTATGGTACACACACACACACACACACACACACACACACACACACACACACGTAAGATTTCAATATGAACCAGTAGGGGGGGGTGAGGGGTGCGTAGGTGTGAGGGGAAAATGGGTAGGGGGGCGGGGGGGGGATACGCTGTCTGACCAATAACAAGACAGCTCCAGACGGCTCACAGTAATCATACGTTCCAGCACCGCCAACCTATGACCAATATATTTTAAGATTTACTTCAGTTATATTTTTCTTTAGGAAGATCTAGATGCCTGAGTATATTTCAAGATTGTTTCGGTTTACATGTTACAAGGAGCTCTAATGCCTCGCTATAGTTCACGATATACGAGTATATTTCATGACGCTCACACCACCCCGATATATTTCACGACGATGAATGAGGAGGTTAATTTCGGTATATTTAATGACGCTTACGTTACTCTAATATATTTTAATGGTGCTTAGAATGTGTGCCATGAGTATATTTCACGGCGGCCATGTTGCTCTGCTATATTTCACGACGGAGGAAAAACAATTTCACTTTTCGGAATGGTGAGTTGATTCATGACCATACCGGGTGAGACGTTACCTATGTGGCGCCTGTGTAAATGTTCCTCTCGCCTGTGTGACCAATGCCAGGGCAGGCGAACGTACTGTAGTCTGGCGTGAGAATATGGACGTCATGCAGGCACGCGTTAATGTGTTTGTGTTTATGTGTTGACGAAACGGGGATTAACGATGTGTGAGTCAGACGTGTGAGTCAGATGTGTGAGTCAGACGTGTGAGTCAGATGTGTGTGTGTGTGTGTGTAGTGCTGTGAGGAGGAGGGGAGGGGGGGATTTTTCTGATTCAAACGTTTTTTTTTTCGCGAGATCATAAAAAAATATACAACTCACAAACGTTTCTTTCAGTCCACTCACAAACGTTTGGGCAGCATCACGAGCCAGGTTTTCCCTATTGAACAAAGCGATTGATTGAGTACCATTGTGTCGGGGCTGGATAATGACGATATACCCTGACCACAAGCACTAGCTGACACAGGCCGCAGCAAACACCAAGAAGAAAAAAAATCCATCTGTGAACGGGGGGAGGGGGGCTTTGTGTCAGTTGTTGTTTTCCTAATTTTTTCCCTTTCGTTGTTTCCTCTTTATCACTTCTCTTTTTTCTTGTTTCTTCCTCCCTCCCTCTTCCATCTTTTTCCTCCGATCCTCACGTTTCTTTACCCTCAGTCTTCCTTCCTTTCTTTCCCTCCCACCTCCTCCATCCCCCTCCCCTCGATATCCATAAATCAGAGGAATGCCTTTTTTTTCCAGTTTGACCCGCCGATAAAAATGATTCAGCTGGAAAGTGTTTTAAACTGCTGGGTACTGTTAAGCCTTTCTGAAAACACTATACCTGGGCGAGCACCTGAAGTGTTAGTTAATTAGCTGGACACACGCGGACACTTGAACACCTGCTTGTATGTAAACACGCATGTCTCTCTCTCACACAATTATCTTTAGCAAACTTGTACACCCACACACACACACACACACACACACACACACACACACACACACACCTACCTCTGTCCACTCCGCGATGGATATTTATTACCAACCTGGCGAGAAACCTATTTACACTACCACCTGATATATTGTCTGGACCCACGACCAGGCGTCAGTGTGGGAGGTACAGTATTGTGAATTATTGGAATGCTTACGAATTAAAGTGTTTTTTTTCGAGCTCTTTAAATGGTTGCGAATTGGTTTGTTTTGTTTTTGCGAATTATTAAAATATTTGCGATTTTTTTTTTTGCGAGATTTTTTTTTAATCTTGGCAAGTTAATGAGTTTTTACGAGTTTTTGAAATGTTTGTGAGTTAGAGTTTTGTAAGGAGATGCAATGTTTGTGTTTTGGTGTTTTTTTTGTGAGATAAAAGACCTTTGTGAGTTATAAATCGCCTGTGAGTTATTTTGTTATTGATGAAACGTTCTTGAGTTATAAAACGCCTGTGAGTTATTTTTCTGTGAGCTGTTGAAATTTTTAAAGGATTTGTTTTTTACTTTATTTTTATAGAAATTTGCTGTAAGTCATAAGGAAGTTTTTCACATATGTTTATTAATATATTTAAGGACATTGGCTTTTTTCTCTCCTTCCCTCCTTCCTTCCTTCACTACCTCATTTTTTCCCTCCCTCCCTCCCTCCCTCTTAAGGCTCCAGCTAAGTAAAAAAGGAAGCTTGGAGATAATCCATATTAGGTCTTGGTAAAGCGAGGTTGGTCTCTCTCTCTCTCTCTCTCTCTCTCTCTCTCTCACACACACACAAACACACCCCACCCTCCCCACCACAGACACTTCCATCATAGTTAGCCCTCCATAGTCAGAGACGCAGAGTGAGTACCACACAGGAAGGGACTGGGGCATTGTGACTTATGGCGTTGTTCGGGCGTTGTGACGGCAGCCTGAGGAGTGGTAGTTGAAGGGTGGTTGATTTTTTTGTTTTGTTTTTAGCTACAGTATACTGACCTGACCTGACCTAACCTAACCTAACCCAACCCAACCTAACCTACCCAGAGTTAATAATGATTATAGTAATTTTTATAGTTATGATTGCAATAATAATGATGATAATAATAATGATAATAATAATAATTATACCAACAACAACAATAACTAGCAATAATCATAAACAATAATAGCAATAAACAGCTACATAAGATATCTCAAGAAGAATGTGTTCAGTGTAGTAGGAGAGAGAGAGAGAGAGAGAGAGAGAGAGAGAGAGAGAGAGAGAGAGAGAGAGAGAGAGAGAGAGAGAGAGAGAGAGAGAGACCCCCAATTTGTTTCACAGATTGGGTATAAAAGGGGGAGAGCCAGGGCCAATGACTCGCTGGCGTCGTGGTGTACAGTGCGTGTTGGACGAGGAAATTATTAGGCTTACTCTGCCGGCCATGAAGGAGGGGCAGGAGGAGGAGGGGACGTCAGCATCGGGCGGGCTTCTTGGAGCGTGGATGGAGACTTGACCCACTCTTGCCTACACCCTTATCCACACCCTTATCCACATCCTTGTCCACACCTTTATCCACATCCTTATTTACTCTTACGCAAAAAATTATTACACCTTACCTACTCTTACGCAAAACCCTCATCTACACCTGTACGCACACCCTTACCTACCCTTACGCACCACCCTCACCCACCACCCTCACCCACCACCCACCACCCACACCCTCACCCACACCCTCACCTACATTTTCTCCCTCTCAATTTCCTTTTTTTTTCTGGGTGGAAGAGGAATGGAAAAGAGGCAATCGCTTGATAAATATTGAATCTACTTCTTCCCCTTTTTTCGATGAATGAGGATGAACTAAGGAGAGAGAAAGAGGGGTGGGGGGGCTTAGATGGGAAAGGGTGTGGATGGGCCGCGCGTAATCTTCTTCCCTTCCTTCTTTTTATTTCGTTATGGAAGAGGAATGGGAGAAAGGAGAAACATAGGAGGATAGATGGAGGAGGCTCTTCTCATTCCTCTCTCTCTCTCTCGTGGAACAGAAAATGCCAAGATAAATAAGATTGAACAAAAACAGATAATTTAGGTTAACCAGTGAGGAATAGTTGGGGGCTCTCTCTCCTGCCTCACGCCCTTATTTCTCAAAAGGAAGAGGAATGGAAAGGAGAGTAATCAGAAGGAAGAGAGAATACACTAACTGTATTCACAAACAATCTGGCCACTCTAGCCAGGAACACAAGCTGCTGTAAACATCGAAAAGGTGAATGGATGTTGTAGCTTCCCATCATCGTTGTGTTTAATGGTATGGACTGAGTGAGGTGAGGTGATGGACGGAGTGGACCACACGTGATGGCGGGAAGGGTCGAGTGATTGGTTTGTTATGGATTAAATTATACTCCGTTCTGATTGTTTGGTTGATTTATTACTTGACTGATTTATTGATTGATTGGTTAGTTGATTGATTGGTGGATTAGTTGATTAATTGATTGTGTTTTCCGAGAGGCCATTTCAAGAGAGGTCCAGTTTTCAAAGGATTCAGTTAAGTTATTTTTGTTCTTTGTACTTCCATAATATTTGGGGAGTTAAGTAAACAAACTGATTATTTTGTTTTTAATTTCAGGCGTTGCCGTGAAGTCTAAATGTCCTTGAGCCTAATTCTTGAGGTGTTCGTAGGTCAGAAATATTCTTCTCCCTTAATTGGCAATACTGTACATAAAAAGTGCATCTCATTAGGCCCCTTAAAGCTACTCTATACAGATGAAGGACAATATTGGCTTCAAAATGGTTGTGAATTGTACTGTTTGTTTTTTGTATTGTTTTTCCGTTTTTTTTCTATCGTTGGAATGTGTGGGAATGAGGAGGTTGGTGCCTGCCTGTCCGCCTCCTCCCCTGAGTCACACATCTCCGCCGCTGCTGCAACATAACGCTGCTGTTTCTTGCCAGTCTTGTTTATCGATTCCTTTTGGTTGTGCGTGGGTGCTCATGTGTCGGGGTGAGATGGGAGGGGGAGAAGGAAGGAGGAGCTGGCTGGCTTAGCAAGAAAGGGGGAGAAACAGGGAGGAAGTGGGCGGAGTGGGAGGGGCGAGGGGCGGGGTTTAATCCGTGACGTAAGATACTCACGTTTTCTTTACGAACGTTTCCTGTTGTGTTGCTCTGAGTCGCGTTTATGATGACTACTTCTCGTGACAGAAAATGCAATAATACTCCTGTCTGTTCTTCCTCGTCGGCTTAAATTAAAACAAATATAAAATACATAACCTAATGCTTATACCTTACCTTAATACATTCATTTAGTACCATTTACAAGGCGAAATTAATTAACATATTTTTTCCAGAAATTTGCGGGACTAAGTAAGTTTATTAAGTTGTGGGAAGGTTGTAAACACGAGAGTATATGAGAATATTCTGGTCACCTCCTGGGTACCTTACATCACTTGTAGCTCTTACGTACACTGGGGAGGTGATACATAATAATCTTACCTAACCTACGCCACGCCACACCCCACCCCACCCCACCCTCCTCACACCCCACCCCACCTCCCACCTCACCCCACCCCCTCCCTCCTCCTCCTCCCTCACTCCCACCTCACCTCACCCCACCCTTACCCCACTTACTTCCTCCCCACCACCTCAACCTTTACGAGTCTTACACAAACCCTTAACGCTTGGCGCCCCATAGCTTGTGAAGCCTATTATGTCGCTGTTAAGCCAAACCATCTCCCCAGCAGCGCCACCGTCGCCAGGAACTTCATCTGATGGTGGTAGGGTCGTGGTAGGTGTTAGATGGTGGTAGTGGTAGGTGTTAGATGGTGGTAGTGGTGGTGGGTCGGTGGTAGGTGTTAGATGGTGGTAGTGGTGGTGGTAGGTGTTAGATTGTGGTTGTGGTGGTGGTAGGTGTTAGATGGTGGTAGTGGTGGTAGGTGTTAGATGGTGGTAGTGGTGGTGCTAGGTGTTAGATTGTGGTTGTGGTGGTGGGTCGTGGTGGTAGGTGTTAGATGGTGGTAGTGGTGGTGGGTGGTGGTGTTAGGTGTTAGTGTTGGGGTGTACAAGGATGTGATGACGGAGTGTGACGATGAATGGTTTAATAAGTCAAGAATGGATGAGAGAGTAAGAGAGAAAGGCAAGTGTATATAGAGAGAGTAAAGCAGAGAGAGGGAGAGAGTAATGCAGTGAAAGCGAGAGGAAGAGAGAAAGTACAGGTGGGGAGTACCACATCAATATCGAGAGAAAAAGAGAGTAATGCAGAGAAAGTGAAAGAGAGTACAGGTGAGAGGGAGTACTACATCAATATCGCTCTGGGTGTGTGTGTGTGTGTGTGTGTGTGTGTGTGTGTGTGTGTGTGTGTGTCTGTGTGTCTGTGTCTTTGTCTGTGTGTGTGTTGTGTACTGTACTGTACTGTACTGTATACATGTAAACATAAATACACCCTGTAGACATTTCAACGTACATAATTCTGCACTACATCAAGTAGACTTTCGTTAACTTGTGGTTCAGTTATTTAGTTTAAGAACGTTTACACACACACACTCACACACACACACACACACACACACACACACACACACACACACGTACGTCTGTCTCCGTACAACACAAGAGGGGTGTAATGGCCGAGTCTCCCCTCCCTCACGATGTTTAGGCTAAGCTGATGTGTAAGTCAAAACATTCCTCTATGTGTTTACAAATACATATCCTGCACCAACACGGACATATGATCACCTAAGTACATGGTGGCATTTGGGTGTTGGGTATGGTGCTATCCTCACGCTAGGGAAGGTCCAGTGTTGTTCCGTTCATCTGGGTTTTTTTTTTCCATACACTTAAGTGGATTAGTTTGTGTTTTAATGTGATGGTGTTTTGTGGGTGTGTCTAGTCCAAGGGATTTCAGAAGCATTATTATTATTATTATTATTATTATTATTATTATTATTATTATTATTATTATTATTATTATTATTATTATTGTTGTTGTTTTTGTTGTTGTTATTGTGTTGTTGTTGTGTTAATATAGCAATAAGTTGAAATCCCTTTACCGTTATAGTTATTATTTATGAAGTTGTGTTGCGATATGAGTTAAGTTACTCGTTATTGCACCTTTGGAGATACCACCATCATTCGTAATAACATAACATAATGAGATGAAAGTTATAGACGTCTCTTTATATATGATATGCTGTATATTGTTATATTATCTTGTGTCACTATATATACACTATAACTTGGCCATATAAAAATTGATAGTTAGGTTAGGTTTAGGTTAGGTTAGGTTAGGTTAGGTTTAGGTTAGGTTAGGTTAGGTTAGGTTATACTTAAGTTTAGATTAGGTTAGGTTAGGTGTGTTACGGCTGGAGACCATTTTCTTTCATGTTTATTTATGACTTGTGGTGAATAAATGACACGGTTTTGGTAATAGTGACACGCCCTTGGTAATAGTGACACGCCCTTGGTAATAGTGACACGCCCTTGGTAATAGTGACACGCCCTTGGTAATAGTGACACGCCCTTGGTAATAGTGAGACCCCCTTGGTAATCGTGACACGCCCTTGGTAATAATAGAGACGCCCTTGGTAATAGTAGAGACGCCCTTGGTAATAGTGAGACGCCCTTGGTAATGGTGACACGCCCTTGGTAATAGTGACACGCCCTTGGTAATAATTGACACGCCCTTGGTAATAGTGACACGCCCTTGGTAATAGTGACACGCCCTTGGTAATAGTGGAACGCCCTTGGTAATAGTGAGACGCCCTTGGTAATAGTGACACGCCCTTGGTATTAGTGACACGCCCTTGGTAATAGTGACACGCCTTGAAGTGACGAGTGGCCACGCCCTTGGTAATGGTGAGACGCCCTTGGTAATAGTGACACGCCCATGGTAATAGTGACACGCCCTTGGTAATAGTGACACGCCCTTGGTAATAGTGACACGCCCTTGGTAATAGTGACACGCCGCGGTAATAGTGACACGCCCTTGGTAATAGTGACACGCCCTTGGTAATAGTGACGCCCTTGGTAATAGTGAGACGCCCGCTTGGTAATAGTGACACGCCCTTGAAATAGTGACACGCCCTTGGTAATAGTGACACGCCCTTGGTAATAGTGACACGCCCTTGGTAATAGTGACACGCCCTTGGTAATAGTGACACGCCCTTGGTAATAGTGAGACGCCCTTGGTAATAGTGACACGCCCTTGGTAATAGTGACACGCCCTTGGTAATAGTGACACGCCCTTGGTAATAGTGACACGCCCTTGGTAATAGTGACACGCCCTTGGTAATAGTGTATGCCAGTCTCGTCCTTCCTGTAGTTGGCCTCAGCAAATCCAGCCAAGTGATGCCGAGTGATTTTAGTCTGAATCGTTCTTTTAACTCTCTCTCTCTCTCTCTCTCTCTTCTCTCTCTCTCTTATACTACTCCGCTTTTCCTCTTTCCTCATCCCTCGTTCCTCCTGTTCTTTTCCCCTTCTTTCCTTTTCCATGACTTCCTCCTTCTCTCTTCCTACTGTCTCATCCCTTCCGCCATCCTCATGTCTTCCTCCTCCATGCATTCATTTTCCTTCTCCATGTCTTCTTCCCCATGTATTCTCTCCTCTTCTTCCCTCTTCCACAACTTCATTATCTTCCTCTTCCGCCCTCATGCCTCCCCCCTTCCCCTTCGATAAACTTTCCCCACCAGAGGACAGGGCCAAGTGACAGGCTTATTACCTGTCAGCTCTTGCAGGTGAAAAATAAAATCGCCTTGAGTGTAGAGGTGAGGTGTGTGTGTGTGTGTGTGTGTGTGTGTGTGTGTGTGTGTGTGTGTGTGTGTGTGTGTTGTTTGATCACACGCGACTTTATGTAAACAAACTCTCCTTAGTCGTCAGGGGTTTGTTTAAGACTGTGGGTTGGGGGAGGGAGGCTACACGTGGGGTTGCTATGTCGTTAATAACCTATATATTATCTCCTCCTTCCTTCTCCTTTCTCTTACTTCCCTCTTCTCTTCTTGATTCTTGAGGTCCTTTTCACTTCCTCCTCTCCTCCTCTCTGGCACCCTCTTAACCCTTTTCTTTCTCCTTCTATCCCTCTCTCGTTCTCCTTTCCACCCTCCTCCGCCTCCTCACACCTCCCTCCTTCTTCTTCCTCACTTCCCTTTTCCTCATCTTCCTTACCCTCTCCTTCCTCCTTCCTATTCCTCTCTTCCTTCCTCCTTCATCTCCTTAATGCCCCCGTCTCTCTTGCCTCTTCCTCACCTTTCCATTAAAACTCCTCATCTTCATCCCCTCCCCCTCCCCCTTCAGCCCTCCCCTTCAGCCCCCCTCCCCTTCAGCCCCCTCCCTTCAGCCCCCCTCCACCTTCAACCCTCCCCTACAGCCCCTCCCCCTACAATTAAAAAAAAACAAAACAAAGGACAGGACGCAAGTTTATGTCACCTCCTCACCACAACTCAGCCACTCCCCCCCTCCCTCACCTCCGGACTCCCTCACCCCTCCCACACCTGCAACTCAGCCTCCCCCTCCTCACCTCGGACTCCCTCACCCCTCCTCACCTACAATTCAGCCATTCTCCTCACCTCCTCCCCCCTCATTCCTTGCCCCTCTTCCAGTCCCCCCACCCCATATCTCTCTCGTTCTTAACGCCTGCCCTCTTCCACGTGATCGATGGGATGGGATGAAAACCTGGAAAGGGAAAGAGGAAGGAAGAAGAGAGAGAGAGAGAGAGAGAGAGAGAGAGAGAGAGAGAGAGAGAGAGAGAGAGAGAAACAAATTAAGATATCAGGGA
Organism: Homarus americanus; assembly: GCF_018991925.1. Lineage (NCBI taxonomy): Eukaryota > Metazoa > Arthropoda > Malacostraca > Decapoda > Nephropidae > Homarus > Homarus americanus. The sequence goes on from NW_024735442.1 coordinate 15,096,766, forward strand.
ACAGACAGACAGAAAGAAATAAAGAAAATATAAAGACAGACAGACAGACACAGATAAAACAAAAGGAACTAAAAACATCAGGAAGAGAAAGAAACATCAGGAAGAGAAAGAGAGAGAGAGAGAAAAGAGAAGATTGAGGCGTAGTGAAGGCACGTGGCAGGAGAGTATGTAAGTAGGGAGGAGTGGGGTGGAGGAGACACGTGGAGAGTCGCGTGCAGGTGAGCTCCCGCTTATGTTGACGCAACTCTCACCTGTCAGCCTTAACCCTTTCACCTTGTCCTCATCAACTAACTAATTAATTAACTAACTAACTAACTAACTTCTTCACACACACACACACACACACACACACACACACACACACACACACACACACACCTGTACATTGTCCTCCCACCTGAAGATAAATGTTATCAGGACACATTTAACAATTAATCCGTCAGGCCTACGAGAGATAACTACTGATGACCCAGAAAGAGGAGTGAGGGGTTTATCTCTCTCTCTCTCTCTCTCTCTCTCTCTCTCTCTCTCACACCAGCTAGAAGGGGAGGGATGGTGGTGTATACGTACGGAATTTCTTTACCGTTTATAATGAAGTTTGTCAATCATTCGGACCCCTTGTAGGTTTTGGCCCCGACAGTCTAAAAATAAACGTTAAACAGTTAGTTAACAGTCAGTTCTTGGATAGTCAGCTCCGGTCATCATTAAACTGTACACTTGATACCTGAATCGTCAGTTACAGGAGGAAGAAGAAGAAGAACAACAACAACAAAATATAAATAACAATCCAAAGTTCGAGGAGAAAGGCGAGGTTAAATTCTTATCGGAGGAAAGGACAAAAAAAAGAAAGAAGGAAGGAAGCAGTGGATGAGAAGAAGAAGGAAGGGGAGGAGGAGGGCAGGGGGATATTAGGTCACGCGAGGTGTACACGCGCCCCTGGCTGGGTGATCAACGTCCCCCCCCTCACAGTTGGGTTATGGTCATATCAATATTTCTCCCTCATATATGCATTAGTACTCCCATTTTTCTTTTTTCTTCTTCTTCTTCTTCTCTTCTGTTTTCTTCTCTTCTTCTTCTCCTCCTCCTTCTCTTCCTCTTCTTCTTCTTTCCTCCGATAAGGATTAGACCTCCTCCTCCTCCTCCTGTCTCTTTCTTCCTCCTCCTTCTCTGTCTCTTTCTTCCTCCTCCTCCTCCTCCTCTTCCTCCTCCTCCTCCTCCTCCTCCTCCTCTTCCTCCCCCTCCTTCTCTGTCTCTTTCTTCCTCCTCCTCTTCCCTCCTGCATCTTTCTTTTTCTTCACTGCCTTATCACTCTTCCCTTCTTCAACTCCAATTCTGTTTCATCATTTTATCAAACGTTACAGCAGCCGAGTCTCGTCCCTGATAACCAGCCACCCATGCGGGCGTTCTTATCTCTCTTATCTCCCGCCCCTTTTAAAGGTATCAGTGTTGTTGTTGTGCGTACAGTGTGTTATCTCTGTGTTGAGGAAATTGTATAACACACCTTTTTAAAATGCCCTTTGAGGTACTATGGTTAACCCTTTGAGGACGATGGTTTAACCCCTTTTAGAACGGTGGTTAAGACCTTTGATGATGATGGTTTAATATTTTCGTTCTCAAAGTGTGGTTAAAGCCTTCGGGGATGAGGGTCTAACACTCGTCCTCAAAGGGCTGAATCATGTTATAGACGGTAAATACTCGTGGGAGGGCCTTCAGCTGGCTTAAGGCCGCTCTGTCGTCGGCTTTCTCCAGGCTAGATGGGAGTCGCTTCCTTTCATGGCAGCTCCGAGATGCTAACCTAACTTAACCTATTCTGACCTGACCTAATCTAATCCAACCAACCTAATTTAACCTATCCTAACTCAACCCAACCTAACCAAACCTTATTTTGCCTATTCTAACCTCGTATTTTACCTAACCTTATCGACTCCAACTCAACATAACCTGATGACGAAACTTGAAGGAAACGTGACCTGGGAGAATTTTTTGGTCCAAACTGTATTTAATATTTGGTACTGTTTGTGGGATATGGATTGTGGGATTTTCTCTCCATTTGGGATTTTCTCCAGCGGGATTTTATGCGTGTGACGGTAGGCAGGGAGGAGGAGGGGCGCTGGTGTCTGGAGTACTAACCATACCTGGTGCTGGCTGGGTCGAACCTTTTGACCACACCCTGCTATCAGGAAAATCCATCTTCCTCCCCAACTATAGGGAGAGAGGGGGGCGTGGTAGGTAGAGACGGGGGGAGGGCGAGACGGGAAGGAAGGAAGGAAGGAAGGAGAGCGAGGCAGGTGGAGAGACGGGGAGGAAAGGAAGGAGGAATAGATGGTAGAGGGACGGGTATGTGAACGAGAAAGAAGGCGATGAGGATAGGTGGAGTAAGGATGTAGTGGGAAGGAGAGGGAAGGTTAGCTAGGGGATGGAGGGGAGAGTTGGGTAGGGGAGGGAGGGGGGACAGCAGTGGAAACCGGAAAGAGTTGGGAGTGGACGGGAAAGTAACCAACACGGGCTAGGGAGAGTGAGTCAGGTGGGGAGAGGAGGAGGTAAGTGCTGGGTAGTGTTGTGGTAGGGAAGGTGACCCCAGTGTCCTTGTGAAGAACGTCGTAGGGGACCGCTGCTTCCTCCTGCACCACTATTGTAGGACCCCTCCTCCTCGTCCTCCTCCTCCTCCTCCTTCTTCTTTTCCTCCTCCTCATCATCATCATCTCATCTCATTATTATTATTATTATTATTATTATTATTATTATTATTATTATTAGTAGTAGTAGTAGTATTCTTGTTGTTGTTGTTGTTATTAGATACAAATGACCAAATTACTTCATACGGAACGAAAGGAAAAAGCTGACGTGTATGCTGTATATATTCGGCCAGATATTCCTACACACGGTATTCATAGTATACGAGAACCATACAGAATGTTGTTGAGCCATTTCTGGGACACCATGACAACAAAAATAAATTACGCGGAATTAATTGAGTTATTTCACGTCCCCATGACAACGAAATGATAAAATATTCAATTATTGGAACTATCTCAGGTCGCCATGGCAACAAAATAATAAAAACACAAATTAATGTATATTTTCGCGTCACCATGGCAACTAAAATGAAAAAAAAGTACAAAATAGTAGAATTTTTGAGGTCGTCATGGCAACAGAAACAAGAGTGGTGGTCCGTGACGTGGCAGTCCCCCGGCAGGTGTCATGGCTCATGGCAACAACCTGCAAGCCGGGGATGGCAGCTTTAAATCCTCACTGGAATCGATCGAGTACCGTTGTTTTTGACTTGACAGTGTAGCCTCCCCACACCTCCCCTCCCCTTCCCACCATCCTTTATCAATTTCCTCCCCACACCTCCCCTCCCCACAATCCTTCATCACCCTCCTCCCCACTCCCCTATGTCTACTTCAATCCACACTTTAGTTCCAATCTCTCACCCCTTCTCCCCACATCCCATTATCCCCCCTCCCCACCCCACCCCTCCCCACCCCTCCCTCCCCCACCTCACCTCACCTCACCCTTCACCTTCTTTAATCACAAAGAATTTTAAAACCGCAAACAAATCTGTACGTTATATATCTCTTGACCCTTCCTGTCCCATCTCCTCACACCTTTCCTGTCCCACCTCCTCACCCTTCCTGCCCCATCTCCCTCACCCTTCCTGTCCCATCTCTCTCACCCTTCCCATCTCCTCACAATCTCTTCCTGTCCCACTTCACTCTTCCTGCCCCATCTCTCTCACCCTTCCTGTCCCATCTCCCTCAATTCTTCCTGTCCCATCTCCCTCACCTTTCCTGCTCCATCTCCTCACCTTCTGTCCCATCTCCTCACCCCTTCCTGTCCCATTCTCCCTCACCCTTCTGCTGGCCCCATCTCCTCAATTCCTTCCTGTCCCATCTCCCCTGCAATCTTCCTGCCCCATCTCCCCTCACCCTTCCTGTCCCATCTCACCCCTTCCTGTCCCAGCCCATCTCCCTCTACCCCTTCCTGTCCCATCTCCCTCACCCTTCCCTGCTCCATCTCCCTCACCTTTCCTGTCCCATCTCCCCACCTTCCTGTCCCATTCCCTCACCTTCCTGCCCCATCTCCTCACCTTCCTGTCCCATCTCCCCACCCCTTCCTGCCCTCCCATCTCCTCACCTTCTGTCCCATTCCCCTCACCCTCCTGGCCCCATCTCCTCACTCCATCTGTCCCAACTTTCTCACCCCCCAGTAGATATATTATCAGCCGGGGGGGGTGAGGACGCAGGAGATAAACGTTGTCAGTGATGGCCACAGGGAGCCCCCAGGTGGTCCCTCTGGCCAGGTGGCTCACTTCTCTTTTGGTCCCTCATTAGAGCCCTCTCACTCGTCTCTCCACTCAACTATCTATCCCCCTCCCTCATTCCTTCCCTTCCTCCCTCTCACCCTCCCTCCCTCCCTCATTCCTTCCCTTCCTCCCTCTCACCCTCTCACCCTCCCTCCCTCAGCCAGTCATGCCCACCACCACAGGCCACCTCTCGTGCTCCCCTTGTGTTACACCGTCAGCCTCCATCGGTTAGCCTCTGATAACAACCCGACGGGGAATGTGCGTATGAATTAAATTTTCGTGGCCTCCTTTACATAAGTAGGGAAGGGAAGGGAAGGGAGGGATGGGGTGGGATGGGAGGGGAGGGGCAGTATAGCTTGGATTTGTTCGTCTGTGTACAGTACGTCCGTCCCCTCCGCCAAGTTTGTAAACAGGATTACGTCGAGCTTACAGGACCTGGATATAGATTTACTCAGATTTTTTTTTTTTTTTTTACAATTTTCATTTATTTAGTGTGTGTGTCTTGGTACCTGAATTATTGTACTCGTGTAAGATCAGGTGTTTAGCGTTGGTATTATACTGATTATTAGGCTCAGAGACACACTATAAGCGTCTCTATTATGCACCTACAGTATATATACCTCTCGTCCCCTCCAGAAAAAACAATTATGCCAGCTTTGAACTCCTGAAGGATCTGTCCTCTAAATGTCGGCGGGCGTCAGTGTAGGGTGTGACAAGGCTCTCCCCCGACTAGAGGCAAAGTAGTGGTGGTTGAGGGTCACCGCTGTGTGATGATGGTCAAGTGTCACAGTTGGGTTGGAGGGTAAAAACAACACCAGCGGGGAAGAGGCGTCCGATGTGGTTAGGTTAGGTTAGGTTACGTTAGGTGGCAGGTCATTAGTGGAGGTACGGTATGTTGGGGTCTGTAAACATAAACAAAGGAAGAATAATACCTTCCTGATGCGCACTGAAGAATCTTTTACCGTCATGCCACAAGATGGAAGCTGGTTCACGAGGGTAGTCATTAACGATCATGTTCTCTTAACAATAGAGTAATAATTAATACTGTAGATTGAATGCGTGGTGTTTAGAACATTACATCTGACTGTGGTACATGGTAGGTGGTGTACGGAGACAGTCCTCGCCGTTCACGTGTGTTTGGGTGTTGTTCCGTGTGTGTGTGTGTGTATAGACCCTTTACATAAGGTGAATGGCAAGGGACCTGCCAACTGCCCGCTCCGCCCAGCCTTGACATGGATCCTCTTGTCTCTCTCTGTTTATCTTCTCCGCTACACCCAGGATTAATTAAGCTCGGAGAAGAGAAGGTAAAATTGAAGGAAGGAGAGAGAGGAAGAGAAAGAATAAACCATAAAACCCTGTACAGCGTCACACTTAATGATTTTTGTACTGTATTACCATTGGCATTTTAATTGTTGTTTATCTCTGAGGTCGTGGTCGCTGTCGTCACTGTGGCGAGAAAATGACTCAGTTGGTTTCACTTGCATAACACCCCGCACGACCTGCCTCAACCCGGGTCGTCTTAATTAAGGTTCTCCTTCCTGGGTACTGCTGGGAGTAGGAGGAGGAGGAGGAATGGTAGAGAGATGGAGGTGGAAGAGTGTGAGGTAGATTTTAGATACAGGAAGGAGGAAGATGGAGGAGCGAGGAGTGAGCCAGACAACAAGTGAGTCCCTCCCTCACACCTCATTACAAAACTTCACAGCCACATTATGATAGATTACATTGACTTGTTAGATATTGATTTGTAACAGTGCAAACGGTGAAACTTACTACTGCTTATGGCAACACCCGCACCAACACCTGTACCTGTACCCACACTTGTACCTGTACTTGAAAATAAAGGTGTGATATTCCTGTAATTACAAGGTGAATGTCTGAGTTTTTCACCACCATAATAGATTAAAGTGAGAGATGAGTTGGGAGGGACGTCTCTCACTACCCTCCCTCCCTCCCCTTCCCCTCTTCCCCTCTTCCCCTCTCTCCTCCATCCCACCAACCTCTGCTCCCCCCCCCCTCTACCCACCACCTCCTCCTCTCTTCTTTGATAAGCGACTGAGACCAAAATGCAGGTCACAGAATCTTGGCTACTTAATGTTTATGTAAGATTCGTCAAGGACACGTGACCACCTGTGAGGCCATCGGGTGTCAGCTGCCAGACAGACCCCGACCTCCAACACATTCTGGAGTCGCACCTTCCTCCACTCCTACGATATAATTTCACTTTCCCGTAACTAGCGTAAATCTGCGTAATTTTCCACAAAGGTCAGTCATATTGCATTTTTCGTGTCGTTGCGTAAGTGAGTCAGATACGTTTTCCTGTTACTATTGAATGAAGGAAGATTTAACGCACGAGTCTTTCAGAAAATAAGATTTGGTTGAGTAAGTCTTCCGGTCGTGATGTAATAATAATAATAATAATAATAAACGGTTTATTAATAGAGTTGCAGCCGGTGGCTGAAAATATACAGACTTACATTTGATTTAGACAATGATATAATATGCATTGAATACATTTACAGGGCTGTACAGTACATAAATCAGGAGTTGTTTATTATTTTAACAATAGATGGGATGGTGCTGTTCTTATATCTATCGGTGCGGGCTCTTATGGGCTGAATTTTGTTGTAGTGGCGGACTGCGCGAGTTGGGTGGGGGGCTGCAGGAGGTGGCGATGGCGAGGGTGGTGCAGTAGTGCACGGCCAAACCTTTCCAGTGCTTGGTGGTGGAGGTCACTGAGGGATGGCCATTTCCAGGGGGGAGAGAGCGTTGGTGTAGCCGGAGTATTCTGCGCCTAGCATGATTCTGCAGGCCCTTTTCTGTACCTTCTGTAGCTGACGTTGTTGGGTGGAGTTGATAGAAGACTACCAGGCTGGTGACGCATACGTTAGTGTGTGTGTGAACTAAAACACACACACACACACACACACACACACGCACGCGCGCGCGCGCGCGCGTTAGAATGCAGTTGTAAATAATCTTTAAAAAAATCGTACCTAAATGGCATTTCCTCTACCTTATGAGAAGGCACCTGACTGATTAATTTAAGCTGTGGGGGTAAAGCTGGAGCTCCTAAATGTCACCTAAACTAACCGGAGACTGTACTGGTGAAGAGGCGGGGTGAGTTGGGTCTTTTAGGGAGGAAAATAGTTGAACCCGCTTTTTTTCTTCCCCCTCTTCCTTCCTCTTTATTGTAATTATTTTCCTTCTAACTTTATTCTTTCCTACTTATCCTCTTTCTCTTCCTCCTCTTCCTCTTCTTCCTTCCTTCTCCTCACTCGCAGTTATCACATGGACATCAGCCAAGTGTCAGTTGTGTCTTTCTTCCCCACAAGCCATCCAACACCTCACTTACCTCCCCTTAAACTCTCACTTTCCTTACCACACACACACACACACACACACACACACACACACACACACACACACGCGCGCGCGAAATTTTATGAGTACGGACCCAACTTAAGGTTAACTTTTATTTAAGTCATCGTATCTCAGGTGAGTGAAGCGATCAGCCAGACGCCTTATTGGCCTACCTGGCAACTCCTCTTAACTGTATCTCGCTCACCTGGTAACTAAGTTTAAAAAAAAGTTGTTAAATTCATCCCCAGATGTAATTTTGGGCCCAGGATCCGCGAAGTGTGTGTGTGTGTGTGTGTGTGTGTGTGTGCATTTGGTCTATTTACCTTTGCTCCCTATTGGTCGTATAGCGTCCACATACGGCTCACCAATCAGGTACTGCCATGAAATAAACAAAACGGCTCATTGGCTGGAACATTCTTATTATGCATTTCACCAATCAGCTGTTGCCATGATGTAATAATCTGCCTATTGGTCGGGACATCCCTACACGTTCCACCAATTATCGTCAGTAGTACAGTAAACACACCGCTTAATGGTTATAGCCCCTGCAAGCTCATCCAATCAATCGTTGCCATGTGGTAAACAAATCCATTTATTGGTCGTATTATCCCTGCATAATCCACCAATCAGCTTCTGCCATGAGATAGATCAACCTCTCACGGATCATTATGCAGGTAAGCTCCACCAATCACCAAAAAGGTAAACTAGAAGATCACCGCTCATTGGTCGAATTGTGTTGCATTTAAGCGCTGCATCAATCACCTTCCGTCATGATATAGGAGGCTACTTCATCATGCTATAATTTACCGTGATATATTAGACGCTGGTGATATAAAATATTAATTAACATGATAGAAAAAGGAAATACAAATATTTGGGTGAATTAGAGATTTTCATTCATAAAACAACGCTAATGAAAGCCAGCTGTGTTGTGTGGTGGTGGGCAGATGGTGATGGTTGGTACAGTATTGTGGTGTATTGAGCCAGCTGTGTGGTGCTGGGCAGATGGTGATGGTTGGTACAGTATTGTGGTGTATTGAGCCAGCTGTGTGGTGTGGTGGTGGGCAGATGGTGATGGTTGGTACAGTATTGTGGTGTATTGAGCCAGCTGTGTTGTGTGGTGGTGGGCAGATGGTGATGGTTGGTACAGTATTGTGGGTGTATTGAGCCAGCTGTGTGGGTGTGGTGGTGGGGCAGATGGTGATGGTTGGTATTGTGGTGTATTGAGCCAAAGGCCTGTGTGGTGGTGGGGCAGATGGTGATGGTTGGTACAGCATTGTAAAGATACTGGAGTTGTGCTGTTTGGTGTGGTGGTGGGCAGATGGTGATGGTTGGTACAGGATTGTGGGTGTATTGAGCCAGCTGTGTGGTGGTGGTGGGCAGATGGTGATGGTTGGTACAGGATTGTGGTGTATTGAGCCAGCTGTGTGGTGTGGTGGTGGGCAGATGGTGATGGCTGGTACAGGATTGTGTGTATTGAGCTCAGCTGTGTTGTGTGGTGGTGGGCAGATGGTGATGGCTGGTACAGGATCAGGGTGTATTGAGCCAGGGGCCAGGGTGGTGGTGGGCAGATGGTGATGGTTGGTACAGGATTGTGGTGTATTGGAGCCAGCTGTGTGGTGGTGGGGCAGATGGTGATGGTTGGTACAGGATTGTGGGTGTATTGAGCCAGCTGTGTTGTGTGGTGGTGGGCAGATGGTGATGGCTGGTACAGGATTGTGGTGTATTGAGCCAGCTGTGTGGTGTGGTGGGTGTGGATGGTGTGATGGTTGGTACAGTATTGTGGTGTATTGAGCCAGCTGTGTTGTGTGGTGGTGGGCAGATGGTGATGGTTGGTACAGTATTGTGGTGTATTGAGCCAGCTGTGTGGTGGTGGGCAGATGGTGATGATCATCTGAAAATGGACGTCACAGTAGCATTAATCTCTCTCTCTCTCTCTCTCTCTCTCTTCTCCATTTACTCTCACCTCTTTCTCTCCCTCTACCCTCACCTTTCCCTCCCTTTTCTGTCACCTCCTTCCTTCCTTCCTTCCTTCCTTCTTTTTCCTTCTTCCTCCTGTTCTTCTATCCTTGCATCAACCCCTTGACTCCCCCCCTCTTTCCTTTATGCTTCCTCTTCCCTATTACCTCCCTTAATACCTCGCCAAAATACCTCCTAATTACCTCTCCAAAATACCTCCCCTTAATTACCTCCCCTAAATACCTCTTAAGTCTTGTTTATGCTCACTTAATGAAGCATTTAACCCCCTAAGGCTTCACAAGCTAATTTCGTCTCCCAAAGGTCACCGAGGATAATAGAGTAATTACACGTTTAATTACTCCTTTGTATTGATATATGTGGTGAGTTATTTAGGTCTAGGGGGGGAGAGGGGGGGCCTTCTGACTTCACGACTCCCTTGTAGTACTTCTTGAAGGTGGTGGTGGTGGTGGTGGAAGAGGAGGTGGAAGGAGGGAGAGGAGGTGGAGGAGGAGTGAAGAGGGGAAGGAAGTGGTGGTGGTGGTGGTGGTGGTGGAAGAGGAGGTGGAAGGAGGAGAGGAGGTGGAGGAGGAGGAGGAAGAGGTGAAGGAAGTGGTGGTGGTGGTGGAGAAATGGAAGAGGAGGAGAGCTGAGTTAGGTTAGGTTAGATACATGTTAGATTAAGTTATAGGTATGGTTAGGTTAGGTTACGTACATGTTAGATTAAGTTAGGTCAGATACATGTAAGGTTAGGTTCATGGTAGGTAAGGTTAGGTTAGGTTAGGTTAGGTTAGGTTAGGTTAGGTTAGGTTAGAAACGTGTCTACACCCAAGTATATCAACATACCACCCTAGTGTCTCTAAACAGTATGATAAATATAGCCGCTATACTAAGTAGTTGCTATATAACGACCAGGTATATCACGCTATCAACAGCTGCTATATAAAGTGATGAAACACGTAAGATAAACACAGATATATTAATGTGGGGAGGGTAGACATTCGTGTGTGTGTGTGTGTGTGTGTGTGTGTGTGTGTGTGTGTGTGTGTGTGTGTGTGTGTGTGTGTCTGACTGTGTGTGTGTGTGTGTGTGTGTCTGACTGTGTGTGTGTGTGTGTGTGTCTGACTGTGTGTGTGTGTGTGTGTGTCTGACTGTGTGTGTGTGTGTGTGTGTGTGTGTGTGTGTGTGTGTGTCTGACTGTGTGTGTGTGTGTGTGTGTGTGTGTGTGTGTGTGTGTGTGTGTGTGTGTGTGTGTCTGACTGTGTGTGTGTGTGTGTGTGTGTGTGTGTGTGTGTGTGTCTGACTGTGTGTGTGTGTGTGTGTCTGACTGTGTGTGTGTGTGTGTGTGTCTGACTGTGTGTGTGTGTGTGTGTGTGTGTGTGTGTGGTATTGTTGGTAGGTGCGGTAGCGCCTACCTATCTGGCTGAGGGAGGGGGAGGAGGTGGAGGGAGGAGGGGGGGGTAAGAAGAGTGCCAACTGGCCTAGGTGCCTGGAGTGAGAGGGACATACCACCCATGTGATCCATCGCCAGGCCCCTCCTCCTCCCCCCTCCCCCCCTCCCCCTCCCTTTCTTCTCTCCTTTCCTCCCTCCCAAGCTGTGAAGGAAGGAGGGAGGAGGATAGGGAACAAGGTGTGTGTGTGTGTGTGTGTGTGTGTGTGTGTGTGTGTGTGTGTGTGTGTGTGTGTGCGGTGTGCAGTGAAGGGGAGCTGTTACTCACAAAATACTGATGATAGAAGCTGTATAATTCCACTTTTAAGGTGACTCCTGACTGATTGAGCCTATTACTCCCTATCATCCCATTACTCCCTATCACCCTGGCTACTCCCTATCATCCCTATTACTCCCATCATCTCTATTACCCTTATCATCCCTATTACTATCATTCCTATTACTCATCATCCCTATTACTCCTTATCCCTATTACTCCCTATCATCCCTATTACTCCCTATCATTCCTATTACTCATCATCCCTATTACTCCTTATCCCTATTACTCCCTATCATCCCTATCATTCCTATTACTCATCATCCCTATTACTCCTTATCCCTATTACTCCCTATCATTCTTATTTCACCCTCTCACCTTCCCTATTACTACATCCTCCTCACCCTTCCTATGACTCCTCTCCCTGACCCTCCCTATTACATCCTCCCTTGACCCTTCCTATTATACCTTCTCCCTATCATCCCCCTTAATACACCGTCCCCCTCATCCTCCCTATTACACTCTCATTTCCCTCTCATGTTACCCATTACACCTCCCCTCCCTCATCCTCCCTATTACGCCTCCCTATTTTCTCATCCTTTCCCCATCCTCCCGAGACATCTGCCACTGTCGCTCAAATTGGATTACTTACATGTCGTTTATAGTTTAATGACCCTGTTGGCAGCGTGGGGGGGAGGGGTCGGAATAGGGGGGGGGAAGAGGGAACAAGGGGAGCAGTGCGGGGGAGGAGGAGGAGAGGGGGGGGGAAGGGAGTCACGTTGCCTTTTCAGTTTATGATCTCTGCCACCTCTCTTAAAATCGGTTCACGTAAAAAAGAACATATTTTTTTTTGTTTTTTGTTTTTTTTAAAGTATTTTAGAAGTTTAGGTCTTTATTTTATTATTTTGTTTTCGTGTTTTTTTTTTACCAATTAGTTTTTCATTTATTTTTTTGTCGTGTTGGGAAGATTTTAATTCAATGAGAGTCAGTTGTGTTGTGTGTGTAATGATGATGATGATGATGATGATGATGATGATGATGATGATGATAATAATGAATGATTTATTGAAAGTGAAGCAGCCAGAATGTTGAAATATACATATAAATAACAAAATAGTGAAGATGTGTGTGTGTGTGTGTGTGTGTGTGTGTGTGTGTGTGTGTGTGTGTGTGTGTGTGTGTGTGTGTGTGTGTGTGTGTGTGTGTGTGTGTTCCTGATGACATTGACTAACACAATTTTATCTCCCTTGTAATTTTTGTCCCTTGTATAAATGATTTTAACCCCTGAACACAGCGCAGCATATAAGGAGTTTAAACGAGTTACTATTGAGTAAAGCCTTGAGAGAGAGAGAGAGAGAGAGAGAGAGAGAGAGAGAGAGAGAGAGAGAGAGTGAGAGAGAGCAGGGAAATGTCACTACCATATTCACTGAGGCGTCCCCTTGTCTAAGAATGTAAACACTCGGAAAATTGTCAGCTTTACTGTGGTCGTGTGTACAGAGATTCGAGTGTTCCCTAGACTAATAGTAGTGGTAGTTGTGGTAGTGGTAGTAGTAGTAGTTGTTGTTGTTGACGTGGAACCCTGTTATAGTTTACCACGGCGGCGCCAACAATGTTTATTACTAAATATTATAAAAAATATATATATATACTAAATTAACTGTTATTATAGTCTTGACGAATTATAATTAGTCGAAGGTTAAAACACGTACATACATAAATACATACATACACACATACATACATACATACATACATTCATACATACACCAATGCCATTCGTCTTTCATTAATACTGACGTCATTCGTTAACCTAGTAACGTATTCCTCTAAAGAACACATAACAGACTCTCATTCAGCTTCACCGTGTCACCCATGACGTAGAGAAAATATTAACCAATCAGGGAACGTAACTTGGCACTCATGACGTAGAGAAAATATTAACCAATCAGGGAACGTAACTTGGCACTCATGACGTAGAGAAAATATTAACCAATCAGGGCACGTAATGACTTTTATAGAAGCAAGCCATTGGGAATCCTCTCTCCTCCGCTAATTGGCCCGAGACGTTGTTAAGATCACTAATTAATCACCAGGACGTTATTGACCTGTCTCGTGTCGGCTCGCTTACACCGCTACGTCAAATGGTAGTTTTTATCTGGATTTTTTTTCTCTTTAATTTTTTTTTCAGTCCTGGGAGTCTGAGTAGGAGCTTCGTTGACAGCCCCCTGGACGTTATGACAGCCTGACAGCCCCCCCGGAAGATATGACAGCCTCCCCCTGACGTTATAACAGCCTGACAGCCTCCCCTGACGTTAGACAGCCTGACAGCCACCCCTGACGTTATGACAGCCCCCTGACGTTATGACACCCCCTGACGACGTTATGACAGCCCCTGACGCAATGATAGCCCCTGGACGTTATGACAATCCCTGACGCTATGACAGCCCCTGACGTTATGACAACCCCCTGACGCTATGACAGCCCCCTGACGCTATGACAGCCCCCTGACGCTATGACAGCCCCCGGATTGCGTTGTGACAGCCCTCCCCAGGGTTCCCCACTGTCTCCCCAGCATGTCTGTCTTCAGCCTCTCTTTGAGTGTCAACCAGACCCCATTTACCCACCTCCCCCCTCTCTCTCCCTTCTCCTCCCTCCCTCTCCTCCCTCTCTCTCTCCAGTCCTTCTTTCCGCATTCTTCCCTCTCAACCTCTTGACCACCCACCTCCTCCCCAGGTCATCACCCACTTCTCCCCACCCCACCCGTCTGTCCCCACCCCCCTCCCCTCAGTGACACCTTCCCTTCCTCTTCCCCTTCCCTCCCTCTCTCCTCACTCACACCTCCCCCTCACCACACCCCACTTCTCCTTACACCTCATTCCCCTCCCCAATTACACCACCTCCCCTCCCCTTCCCCACTCACACCTCCCCTCCCCCCCTCCTCACACTACAAAAATAACAACTGGTGAATTCCCCTCATCAGCGGTCCTGCCAACCAGGCTGGCACAGTAATGACCTAGTGATATAATGGTGATGGCATGGTGCCTGTGCGGCTCAGATGACTGGTGATCACTCCGAGGGAACTTGGTGCCTGGATTTTAGGTCGGAGGCAGGAGGAGGAGGAAGAAGAGGAGAAAGGGAAGATCATTAGAAACGCTTGGCGGATTTAATGCCTATTTTGTATGTGCTTGTGTTTGTATGATAAAAATAGAACGAAGAGAAAATTTAATAAAAGATCGAAAACAAAAAGAGAGAGAGAGAGAAGGGAGAGATAAAGCGTAAAATAATCACCAACTCTAATAAACCCTCCTAAGTTTCCAGCCTCTGACGCCAGGGTGTAGGTAATGGCATTCCACGGAGGCGATAAGAATGATCGTCCCATTCACTGATCATAATACCTTCCGTCCGTAGAAGTGGCACCGCTGATTAAGTCGATAACACCTTCTTCCACCCACATTCCCAAACGTTCGTGGATTTCCAGATGATTGTGGATTCTACCCGTTCGTGGATTTCCAGACGATTGTGGATTCCTAAACGCCCGTAATATAACCTTCCCCCCCCCCCTGTCTATATGTGAGTCATCTATTTTCTTTACTAAATCACTGACATACTCTTGGCTGCCAATATGGAGTCGTAATTGTACTGAGACTGTTTTGTAAATAGATACGTTCTCTTTCAGTAAGTCAGAGGGGGAACTAAATTGAATAAACGAATCTTTGAAAATCAATTATGGTGAAGGGAGAGAAAGGAGAGGGGAAGTAGAAGGAGGGAAAGAAGGAATAGCGGGAAGGATAATAGTGGGATGTAGGAATGTAGAGACCGAAGGAGAGAAGGACTGGGGGAGGGGGAGGGGGTAATAGTGGGGTGTAGGAAGGTAGAGAGTGAGGGAGAGACAAGGAAGGGTCTCCAAGGTGAATTTATGGATTACGTTGGAGAGTGGGAGAGGGGGATGGAAAGGGAAGAAGAGGGAGTGGGAGGAGGTGGGTGGTAGGATAGGAGGAAAGGAAAGAAGAGGGAGTGGGAGGAGGTGGGTGGTAGGATAGGAGGAAATGAAGATAGAAGGTTGAGAGGAAGTGGTTGGAAGAGGAAAGGGAATACTCTTGTTATGAATGTTTGGAAGACTTGTAGGTAAAGGGTTGACGAACTGGCTGGTGAGAGACAGAGACAGACAGACAAGACAGACAGATAAAAAGAAGAAAGTGATAGAGACAGGGAGAGAAGAAAAGAAGAAATGGAGAGAGACATGCATCAGAAAATAATAGAGATGGGGCGAGAGAACAGAAAGAGACACAGAGATATAGAAAGGCAAAGAGGCAGAGATAAAGACACACAGGAAGGCATTGGGTGGGGGGAGCAGGACGATATAGAAGGAGGTAGGGAGGAAGGCTGTTAAGTTACGGTCGGTGCCCTGATGAGCTCTACGCTACGCTGACGCAGGGAACGAAACAGCCTGGGTAAACTTTGAATCCAACTTAACCCAGTCCAGGAACTCTCTCTCTAGCTTTCTCTTATTCTGAAAGAGCTGTTAAAGAGAGAGACAAGTGGACAAAGTGAGAAGGGATGATGGATGAATATTTTACTGCTGTGAGTTCGTCCAAGGAAATAGGGTAATCAGAGTAGAGTATTGAATGTCCCTTTCTATGCCAGCTCCTCCTCATCCTCCTCTTCCTTTCTGGCTCTGTGGTAAGTCCTAGTCCCCGGGGCGTGAAGGACTATTCGGACCCTCTCATAGTTCCTGGAGGTCCCTTGAAGAGGTCTTTTTAAAACAAGTCTCTCTCAAAGATTCGTCAGACTGGTCCTGGTCCGTCTTCCCGGTTTTCGTCTGAGAGGTTCTCGCCCCAAGACCATTGTGTTGGGATCCTTTAATTCCCTTCTTCCTGAGATTGTACGTGTGCTAATTAGGACCCATCCCTTCCAGCTGAATCTTTCACTGGCCTTCCAACTTATGATCAGGTCATAGGGTTCACTTACTCAGGTATCACTCTACCCAACCAGATACCCAGCTCTCAGGGCCATCTTCTGCGTCTAATGAGATTTCAGATTTTCCTCTCAGGTTTTACTCAGATTTACACCAGAGTTTTCCTTGATAAGTGTGTTAGAGGATTACATCTCACCTTCCCTCTCCACCCTCACGACTCAAGGCTTACTGATCATGGTCCGGGTTCTCAAAAGATCATACTTCAAAATTTCCTCGTAATTGGAGGAGTAAAGAATACATCTAACTCCCTGATTTATGTTTAAGTTTTAAAATATCGTAAAAAATAATCACAAAATATACTGAGATTATCTAAACTTACTTAGGCCCACAGGATCATAGTGAACCGGACCCGGAACTGTACCTGGCCATCTTCCGTGTCCGACTTGTGGAATCTTCCTCTGCTCGTCCTGAGATTTTCTTGTGATGTTAGGGAGGGCGGGAAGCGGATAGTGCCACCCACGACAGGCTCCGGGGGCCCTGGATCTGTGCCAGGAGTGCCAGTCACTATAGGGGAGGTTGAAGGAGCGCGTGGGGCCCCCCCTCCCTCCTGCTATAGTGAAGACCAAGTGTGGCTCAGCTGGAGCACACCAAGACCAACACGGAAGTAGGAGAGAGAGAGAGAGAGAGAGAGAGAGAGAGAGAGAGAGAGAGAGAGAGAGAGAGAGAGAGGGTGGGCAGTGTGAAGTAGAAGTAATTTAAACAAGGAAGAATGTGTAAGATGAAGGAGAATGACAAGGTAATAGGTAGGAGGAAATAATTAATCTAATATAACAGTCAAGTACATGTGTGTGTGTGTGTGTGTGTGTGCGAAGATAGATTTATGTTAATGATCATAAAGATAAAGGATGTGGAGTACAAAGCGATAACTATTACATTATTATCGAAATAAATATCATTAGGAAATCCGTTAATTATTATAAGTCGGTGTTGCTAAGGTGTGTGTGTGTGTGTGTGTGTGTGTGTGGTGGCCCGCGCCTCTCACAGCTGGGAGGTACAGGTAATGTGACACGCTCCCTCACATCTTGTCAACAACCTGCACATTCCATTAAAGATCACTGTGTACGTTTATTATCATTATTCTCAACTTTAGTTTTATCTTACCTTTACGTATAATATAAATGATTTTAAGCTTATTTACATCATTAATTGTTGTTTTTTAAAGCGTTTTTGTTATCTTTTGAAGCTTTGGGTAAATATAGAAAATGTAAGAAAAAAACATAGGGTAAACTATGGTAAAACGCAGAGTATGTCTTAAATCGTCGCTTGGGGATGCCGTACCCTAGGTTTTATTACGGTGTTAAGGAGCCAGTAAAGATTGGAGGAGGGAAGTGATGGAGGTGAGGAGGAAGGCCGAGGAAATGAGGGAAGCACCTGGCCTGCAGTGAGTGACATAAAGAATGCCATTTACGGAGATGAAAGTCAGAGATTTAGAGTCAATGATATAAAATAAATAAAAATTTTAATAAGGATTTGTTTTTTCATCGACGTAAGTGTGTTTAGTGAGGAAAGAGATAATGATGATAATAGTAAGAAAAGTAGAAGGTTTGTATTAAGGAAAGAAGAGAGAGAGAAAGAGAGAGGGGCTGTATTAAGGAAAGGAGAGAGAGAGAGAGAGAGCAGGCAATAACACCGCAATGGACTAAAAGAAAAAGAAAACGAGAATTTTATCAAAGAAAACGGGAAGAAATACGACGCGAAAGAAAGACAAAAAAGAAAGACTTTATCGACGTACGAAAAATAGGATTGAGCCAAAACACGAACAGGAAAGAGAGAGAGAGAGAGAGAGAGAGAGAGAGAGAGAGAGAGAGAGAGCAATTCCCACAAATCGATCGATATACCAGGTCGATGTTATTAAGCCATTAGGATTTATTTTTAAGCTGTGACTTCTATTATTTATCAAAGGGAGAGGGAAAACCAGATGGGATGGCCGCGAGGAAGGGGATAGGAAAGAGGAATGTGGAAGAGGGGGAGGGGAAGGAGGAAAGGAAGTGGAAGAGGGATGGTAGAGAGGTGGAAGAAGAGAAGAGGAGGGGGGGAGGTAGGAAAGGAAAGGAATAAGAGGAGGAAGGGGAAAGAGCAATAGGAGGGATATGGAAGAGGGGAAAGGGAGAAGGGGAAGAGGTGAAGGAAGAAGAAAGAAAGATGGAGGAAGTCGAGAGGAAATGATAGAGGTGATAATGAAAGAGAGAGAGAGAGAGAGAGAGAGAGAGAGAGAGAGAGAGAGAGAGAGAGAGAGGCCGTACACAAGGGATCATCAAGGTCTGCAGGTTTAAGAGGAACTGGAGGGAGGGAGAGGGAGAGGGAAGGGAGGGGAAGGAGAGGGGAAAGTATTAGCCAAAGAGGAAATGAAATAGCCATGTGTGTATGCTTATATGTATGTATGTATGTATGTATGTATGTGTATATTTCCTGGAACAGCGCCAGGTGTAGGAAGCCGTAGGAGGGGGGGCTTTTGGGGAGGGGGTAGAAGGATGGGGTCGTTGGCTCTGTTGTAGGACGGAGGTTAGGTAGTGAGGGGAGGAGGGGGGGGTTGTGGAGTAATCATCAAGAGAGTGGAGGGAAGGTGGAGAAAAAGGGAGAGAGAGAGAGAGTAGGGAAGGAAGAAGAGAGAGAGAGGGGGAGAAGGAGAAGGAAGAGAGAAAGGTGGAGAAATAGAGGAGGAATGAAAGGAAGAGGATAAACAGAAGGATGAATTACGTAATAGTGGATTAATTAAACCCAGCCAGGTGTGTCTCGGGTGTGTGTGTGTGTGTGTGTGTGTGTGTGTGCGTGCGTGCGTGTGCGTGTGTGTGTCTCATGGTGTATAGTGAGAGTTGAGAAATGGTTGGGGGCTTTGTAATATAGTACTGCTTTCTCTCTTTCTCACTGTCTTTCTCTCTCTTTCTTTCTTTTTCCTTTCTCGTTTTTCCTTCTCTCACTCTTTTTTATTTATTTCCTTTTCTGTCTGTCTGTCTCTTTCGTTCTTTTCTTCTATTTCTTCCTTTCTCGATTTTTCCCCCCTCTCTCTCTCTCTCTCTCAGGCTATGTTAAATATCCCCACACCTCACCCTCTCTGCATGGCGGTAAACAACTGTGTTATTACCTTGGAAATATCACCTTCACGCTGTGTCAATGAGGCCACAACACAGCCACTCTCGGCCGGATAAATTTCATTGCCCGTGACGCAGTTTCAATTTCACGGTTTTACAATAGTGGTGTTCTCTGTGGGAGGAAATATTTGTCAAACTGCAATTTCGGTCGGTGGAGATAACTCAGTCTGGATCTCGTCTCCAGAGTGAGTGTGTGAGAGTGTGTGTGTTTTCGTATTTTATGACCTGACTGGTGGATTGTTTTTGAGAGAGGGATAATTTTTGTGGCCAGTGATTAGTTAGTTATTATACTTATTGAGTTGATATTTTTCTATTATTATTATTTTTGTTTGTATATTCCTTTAAGAAATTCTATAATGCAGAAGTATAACTATTTTTGTTCTATCAGTTTTCAAAGTTATTTAGCACCGTTCAATAAATGATGACCTTCATTATACGCAGCTTACAATTTATTAAATAAAATTAAAGAAATATGACATTTTCGTAAGGGGAATAAATCAATCGTATTATGTTACTAAACCTTGACGTGTTTATCAGTGTTTAAAAGCTGTTTATTTACTCACAGTTAATATGGACGTTCCAATACTATAGACAGATCATAACAACCACAACAAGGCCTCAGGCAACATTGTCATACCGCCGTTATTAACTTAAGGTACGATTTTTACGAGAAACACCCACACGAGGGATCACTTACCGTCTTCACCCCCCAGCCTCCTGTTTTATACACTCCTAAGTACTGTTGGGCGGTTGTAACACGAGGTAGGGGTAGGGGAGAGTAGAGCCACCAGTCTATTACAGTATGTGTGGTATGGCAGATGTTGGTCAGGGTAGAAGGCTGAGTGGGGGATCAACACCGCGATCTTAAAATAGGTTGTCTTTGCTAGAGGTGAGGGAGGGATGGTGTGGGTGGGTGGGTGGGTGAGAGAGAGGATGGAGTGGGTGGGTGGGAGCGATGGTGGGTGGGTGGGTGGGATGGTGTGGTGGGTGGAGTGGGATGGTGTGGGTGGGTGGGAGCGATGGTGTGGGTGGGTGGGTGGGTGAGAGAGAGAGGGATGGAGTGTGTGTGTGTGGGAGGGAAGGATATAGATGAATGTATGGAAGAAATGGAGGAAGATGTATGTATGGGAGGAAAGGAGGGAGGGAGATGTGTGTGTGTGTGTGTGTATAGAACGGAGGAGGAGGAGGAGGACAGAATTATGAATGGGTGTATGTTGGGTGTTGAAGTGTAGGTGAGTATGTATAGTGTAGATGGATGTGTATAGTGTAGATGGATATGTGTATAGTGTACCTGGATATATAGGATCATTTAGATATATTTATAAGAGATGGAATTAATGCACGACTCAGGTGTATAGGGTTGGGTGGGGGTTAATTACTATAGGTGACCAAGACAAGGGATGCGTTAATGAGCGACCAGGTGACATTGGTGTAGGCCTCTTGTGAGTAGCGTCTCTCGGGAAGCTCCACACGGTTAATGAGTGGAGGCAGGTGTTGTGGTATACCTGTCCTTTGTACCCTCAGTTTTAGGGTTGAGGCAGACCTTGGGAGATAAATTAAAGAGGGCGATAATGAGGGGAATGAGGAAGTGAATCAAACGAAAGGTCTGGTTTTTTTTAGTCTTTGAGAGAGAACAAGTATTAAGAGAGGGGAATCAGAGGGGAAAGATTTTGTTCCCTCTTACCTGAGTCACCACGCGTATCACAGTCAGGTGTTCGGAGGGTTTAAAGGCAATAAAACCCCTTGTGCCATATGTGTCTCGCCAGAGCCAAATATATATACAAAAATATGACTGTCACAAAATGGTTTTCATGTTAACAGTACACACACACATACACACATACACACATACACATATTCAACCACTTACAACTGTCAGGTGTAGAGTGACTGGGATGATGGTGCTCCTGAATGTAACAACCCATATCGAGATTCCAACCGCTCGAAAGAATATGAAACATGAGCGAAAACCAACCTAACCAACCCAACCGACATAACCGACCCAACCGGCATAACCGACACAACCGACATAACCGACTCAACCGACATAACTGACCCAACCGACACATGATGTTATCGCTCGTTTTTATTCGATCGGTCCCTGGCATGCTGTCTGGATTGGCTGTACACAAGAGTTAAAGACTTCAGTAGTTGAGGGGGAGTTATGTCATTTATAGTGTCAGCGTCAACAAGGTGGTCTCCCTGTCTTGGCCATTGCACCTCTCTTCATCCTGCTAACTACTTTTCCTTCTGCTTTCTTCTGTGTTCTTATCTCGCCTTCTTATTTCGTCTTGAATTTTTTTACTACACCTCGCGGCCCCAGAAGGTTCATCTCCTCTGCCTGGTCTCAATCTACACTAAGTTAGATTACATTCCAGTGGTACCGGCCGTCTTAGCTGGCAGCCTTTTGTCCTCACCAAGTCAGTGTTGTGTGAAGGTCTCGTAGGAGGTGACACTCTGTAGGTTGTGTGTTCTTATGGGTGACTCTGTGTTGATGTCTTTTGTACACATGCAGTACACAAATGCCTCTCTCTCTCGTTTTTTTAAGGTATGGGGAATTGACACCCAAGAGTGAATGAGCAGACAAGATAACAGGAAATAGGGATGACACAGAGTACCAGCTGATGGTAGTGTCACATAACTCTGGTCTCCCCTGTAGCCACGTGACTCAGTCTTCAGAGGCCCACATGTGTACACAGGTGTTCATGGTCCTCCCCTCCCGCCCTGTGAAAGGATAATGTATTTTATTGCTTGTCACGTATTCAAGATTACTCTGATGTTTAGGTGATACTGGAAGTTTAGTTAAGATGTGTCTGGCGTCGATACACAGACCAATCTGGTATGACAATGGTAGGTAAGATAGTAGGTGTTCATTGATGAGAATTTTGCCGTCCACTCCGTGGCGTCAGGAAGCTGAGAAGCTTTCTAAGTAACACTGGTATTTCAATGGGATTTCTCGGTGAAGGTGAGGCGTAGATCAGGTGTTCCTCAGCGTCATTAATTGTGCGAGGGACAACCTGATGGTCATGTTGTGGTGCTGGTTACGCAGAAGGTATGGCAAGGACGAATGGGCGGTGGACTGGGGTGAGGGTTAACTGACGAAGTGTCCCGGGTTGTGGGTCAGCCAATGAGGTCAATGACCTGCCACATGACATCCGATCACCGCAGCCTCGGGTCCTCCACACAACGAGATCCTCTTGACAGGACGGAGACAATCACGGTAGGAGGTGGTGGTCAGGCAACTGGAGAATAACATGGCAAGGCTTCATTAGTGTTACTCCGCCGTTATCATGGTCTTTATAATACAATAATAACAGCATCCATGGTGACGCACGTATGACTGGAAGGTTAATTGTATCAAAGATTATGTTATAAGAAATTCGCGTCGGACAAAACAAGCTTGGTGACGTAACAACCACCCCGGTGACCAGCAGTGCTACAAGTGTCTAACTCTTAACTACGCCATCGAGTGTATCACTTGCCCCTGCCCAACACCTCTGTCAATAACTGAGCGTCTGTCTCGCCCAATTGACGGTGGCCTATAGCTCCCACACAACTTTCCACTACGTCATCTCTCGACCAACCTTGTATTTAAACTTATTCTCTGGCACCTCAACTTTCTCTCCTGATATAACCACAAGATGTGTCAGTCGCCGTGTTCTCTGGCTCTACTTGGTACCAACATCACAACACAGAAGAACGTGACGTGTAAATTAAAACTAAAACACGGTGGCATAACTACAGTGTGACCTTCTGTTGGTCCCTAAAAGTTTGGTAACATAATAAGTCCAACAGATTTAGTCGGATGGACTTCAGTATTTGAAGGTGGTTTGATTAGCATGTGCAGATGTAATGTGCCTGTTGCCCGGGTGTTACGGTTCAGTAAACGTGAAGGTCAAAGGTCAAACCAGTGTTAAATAACGTCTTGTATCAGTGTAGATATTTTTATTGAACATTATGTGACTTGTACAGTACAGTATCATCTCTGAGCTCATGTTTTTACACACTTAAAAGTTGTTGAGAAAAACACGATTGTTGTGGAGGACAGCCTGACCACCAGACACTGATGGCCGCCATACTGTGAGAGTTACTCCACCATCAACCTGAATTTACCTTTATCGCTGTAACAATTATATAACAGTTTAGCGGGACCATATATGTCAGGCCACACAGTTCTATAGTTTCAATTGCAGTTATGACAGTAATACGGTAGATTTAGATTTTAGATTGCCCCCGAGGGGGCTAGTTTATTGGGCACCCCCTCACATCCTGTGCAACGTGAAGCGCAGAAGCGTTTACAGCGCCCATGCATTAAGGGCGTAAAAGCCTGAAGGGTCATGGGTTTTGTCAGCAAGTTACATAAAGTGACAGAATGATGAGTGTGTGGGGGAAAATTCCCGGTACAATTTATCTGTTTATGGTAAAGTTTGGCAGGTCCCTAATAATGTCAAGTGCCAGGCCTGTCACTAGGAGGAGGAATATCTGGATACCTGGGTGAGTCATAGATTAGTCAGTGTTACAAACTTTGTTCTTTACTGCAATGAAGTAACTCGACTTATAGGTGACATAAACAAAAGAGTCTGGTTGATAATGTAGAAGATTTGAGTGTACTACAGTGAAATTGTTGACTTACTAGGCACGTGACCTCACAAGACGTAAACAAAGTTGTGTTGAGAATGATAATGAGTCTTGTCTCGGCCAAGATCCTCACGTCCCTCACTACACCCTCTGGCGGGTCTTAAGTAGAGAGAAGGGGTAGAGGGAGAGAAAGCTTGGTTGAATGTTGATGTTCAGTAGACATAACTAGAGAAGAGCGTCAGTCACTTTGAAGTAAATTACAGCTGAGGATTGCCAGATGTCGCTTTGGTATCCGAGTAACGCCAAACGTATTGCGTTGTATGAAGGTTTTGCTCACCCGCTCCTGAACCACCTTAGTGTTTGTGTTGTGTCTTTTACTGTTCCATAATACATATCGACTACTTTATAAGCCGTTGGTCACTTGATGGCGAGAAAATAAAAGGAGGTGGTGGACTGGCATCAAGAGTTCACTAGACGGCTGACGACGCCACTCTCAGAATGCGTTATGTCTACCCTAGTGGTCAGTGACGACGAATAACGACGTAAAGGATATTTGGTGGTTGCTTAAAGGTCGCCATAGCCTGGGCCAGCGACAGTTGATGATGTTTAGCTGTAAACAAGTAGGTCAACAAATGAGTACTTTATTCCGGGGCACGTTGGCAGGGTGGGGGGGAGATTCACTTGTCCCATACACAGCATAACACCGACCCATCCTCCTGGTGCTGCCATTTTGTACGTATTATTATTACTTTTTTTCTCTCTTTTTTTAATGTTCCTAAAATATATAGCTACAATTTCTTCTGTGCGATCTTAATTTAACGTTTATTATACTTCAACTAATGGGCTGGACTTACACCTGGAGACAATATTTTGGTAATTCAGCGATGATAATGTGATGTTGGTCGCAGCCATATACGGGAGCGTTCTATAGTCAACAGGTGACCACATTTACGATGAAACAGACCACAGGGTGACTAGTCAGATTTATAACATAAACAGGAAGGGGTTGCTGAGAATGCAACACAGCAGAGTGATATAATGATAAAGAATGAACAAGGTGCCAAAGTAGAGTTATTGAGGGACGTAGTTACTAGTAAAAAGTGGACCACACAAATGTAGGGTGAATGTAAAGATGCTCTCTCTCTCTCTCTCTCTCTCTCTCTCTCTCTCTCTCTCTCTCTCTCTCTCTCTCTCCTCATGTAGGAAGATGCCGGAGTTAGTAGTTGTTGATATGGGAGGAAGGAATCGCTTGTAGGTAGACGCCTGTCAGGGTAAGTTATAGCTATCTGTTAGAGTAGCTGACGTATAGGTGGTGGGGGGGGGGGAGGAGATACCCAACATGACCCAACCCAACATAACATAACAACATAACCAATCCTAACCAAACTTAACATACCTTACCCTACCCTATAATCTAACTCTCCCGTGTTACATTGGAATACTTAATAATCGGTTGAAATAAACTGTGAGTGTCTCCAAAATCTTCAGGTAATTCGAGTTGACAGACAGCCATCCATGTACTTGTATAGTGAAAATATAGTATGTACTGTATATCACTCCTGGCCCCAGAGGTAAAGTAGTGTATTAGTGCCAGGGTGAAACTATGTCTACTTTTACCTTTGTGCTGGTCTTTGGCTCATGTCACTATATTGTATTACCTCGGGCGTACCGTAAGGGGATATGGTTGATCTGCTTCAGTTTTTAAGACTTGGTTTATTGTACGTTTTGTTGGTGTTGTTGGTGTACAGAAAGCATGAGGGAGGGAGGGAAGGAGAGAGAGAGGGAGGGAAGGAGAGAGAGAGGGAGGGAAGGAGAGAGATAGAGGAAGGGGAGGAGAGAGAGAGGGGGAGGGAAGGAGAGAGAAAGCGAGAGAGAGGGAAGGAAGGAGGGCATTATTATGTTTGATTAGATAGAGTGAAGATTATGAACCCTGGCTTATTTTAGCTAATGATTTAAACGCTAATGTTATTTTCATCTAACATTACTTATAACTTAACCTAACCAAACCGAACCTCCAGGTAGTGCTAGGCTATTTAATCAAGTGAAATAAGCTGGGGTGTCTATTCTTCTGAAGGCAGGGTTGATCTTCTCTAGTAATAAATTAAGTCAATATGATGTATAGTAGAGTATAGGGGATATGCTTGGTCCAGTTAACAAGGCTTACGGTCAACTCTTGGCAAATAGAAAGAAAATATTGGGCTAGTTGCTATTTGTCAATGATATAATGTTGAATATTTAAAGTC
Organism: Homarus americanus; assembly: GCF_018991925.1. Taxonomy (NCBI): domain Eukaryota; kingdom Metazoa; phylum Arthropoda; class Malacostraca; order Decapoda; family Nephropidae; genus Homarus; species Homarus americanus. Next base: position 15,122,979 of record NW_024735442.1, read on the forward strand.
AAAAGAAATGAATATCACTGTTATTACAACCCTGAGTTAATGGAGAATATAAATGAATTAGAATGAGATATTACACTGAAAATATGTTTTATAAGTACTCTTCGTTTATCGTAAGGGCTCCTCTAAAGATGAAGCGCATGACCGTTTCCCGTTTTCTATACGTCACATGTTACTTTTGGGTCACATGGTGTAGCTGAGGGTCGGTGACCGCCGGCCGTGGCACCCTGTTAATACCCCGGCATTGTTATGACCTCGTTAGAAATCCCGCAGATGCACCATCGAATGTTAATTTCCAGATGGCCGGAGGTTACACGTGGCGCCGCTGTGGCCGTTTACTGAACTAATGTATGGTGACAACTTGTTACTTTTGACGTCACTGTACTGATCTGTTTTGAAGACTTCCTGTGATGGTGGTGCATGGTAAGGGTAAGAATAGTGGTGATGATGATAGTGGAGAGGGTGGTGATGGTAAAGGTGGTGGATGTTAGCATAAGTTATATTTGTTGTTTACCCTGTAATGTATGAGCTGATTTAGTTCACAAGCTGAAAGACGGTAGTTATAATTGTAGCACAACAACAACAATTGCTGCTATGGTTAAAAAAAAGTCACTGTTGAATATAATATTTGTGACAATGTTTTATCTTGCAAGTTATACATCAGCTTAGGAGACGGGTACAGTGAGCTACAGCAGTCGTAGTTATGTAACATTACGCAAGTTGAGCCGTGCGGTATAGTACTCACCGCTTTGTTTCTCCCGTAGCCTATCAAGTTGTCTAGTGTGTGTTACGTTGGACTAAAGTACTGTAACTACTGTATATCATTGTAATGTATGGGTAAACGAAGATTCATAATATAATATAAGGAATAGTTGGAATCGTGGTACTCTTAGCCAAATTTAGACCATGGTTATGTTGACAATTGTTGTACTTTCCTCTAAAGATATTGTACCCTGTGGCCGCTATTGTCGTGCCCTAATTATTCGCTACCCTCTCTCTTTGTCGTTGAGTTTCATGCGATAGTCATCTTTATGTATATATTATATGATACTCTCGTTTGGGTTACATAAGACACCAGTGTGACAAAATTGTTGTGATGAAACTCAAGTTAAAGACCACACATACCACCCGTTTAGTAACTTTGTTTGCGCTGGCCCAATGACACGATGTCGTAGAGCGTCTCACATGCTATCGTATATAAGCATCACTGTCAACACCGGGGCCTCTGAAGTGTCAAGATAATCCCCAAGCATCTCTGACAGGCTTTTCGTTTCGAGACATGACAGATTAATTTGTGTTTAGTGCTCCATAAATGAAGTTTCATTAGAACTGTAAAATGTATAGTTACTTGGGGACGTAAGCATGGCGTTGCATAATTTAAAGTGAATATTATAATATGTGGACCGTTTTACCCCCTCTTCATACTAATTGACAATTCTATATGATCATCAAATCTTAAATCAGCGTAAATCATCTCACGTGCATAAAACTAGTTGTAACTTATGTTGGCTGAAGCTACGTTACATAAGGTGAAAGTTAGTGGCGGCGGCAGCTGCTGGTTCATGTGTTTTGACCCAACACTATTGACCGTACACGCACTTAAAAAACAGGACTCATATGGTGTTATAAATATACATGTGGACATCTTGTTAGAACTGTGAGACTTATGGACATCTCGTCACTATAATAGGACATGTGCACACTACAACGCCACGTGGCAGAAACCTTCATAATTTTAATGGTATGAGATAAATTTTAGCTTTTGGCCTGACAGGTGATGTATTGATGGCGGCAGTGTTGACTGTAATCCTGCGTATTACCTGGTGTTTAATAGTCACAAATTACACCGCCAGCAACCTTCTGCAGGAGTAGTGTGAGAGATGAGCCGCGCTGGGGAAGGACGACGACGAGCAAACACAACCCTGATTTATTGATTACTATGGTTGTTTGTATGAAAATCCACGTCTTGGGGAAGTTATCCTGCCGGAAGTCTCATCGAAGGAGTGGACGGCGTTCCTTAGGATTCGTGTCCACCTGTGTAGAATCCTTAAGCATCCCATCGTTAATCCCTTGCGAGCTCGGCGACTCTTGAGTTTATCTGGATGGTCCACACTCGCTGGTATCAGACGGAGTACCTGCTCTAAATGTACATGTTGAATGGCACTGTGTTATCCCCGGGAGGAGGTGGTATTGGAAGCCAGTTCTAGGCGCTATGGAGCATAAGGCTGATTCACCAGTGCCCATATGTGAGAATATGTGCTTAGTGGACCGCTTTGGTGGGCACTGTTTTCGCGGTGAGGTGAACCCAGAGTCATGTAAAAGAAGTGGAGAGCTTCATGCATACATACAGGAGTCGGGTCTCGCCCTGGCCCAACTGTCTTTTCGTCAGTATGGAGGCGACCCTTCCTGTTTACCATGACATCATAAGACGGGTGATCTCTCTCTCCTACGGGATATATGTTAGTTGAGGTGAGGGTGAGTAGCCAGTGCACGGTCATGTTGTATCACAGGTAAGGAGAATCAGACACCTGCTCACCTGACCTCTTCCTCATTCCAGGCAGAAGGATGCGGCAGATCGACAAGCGTGATTGAGCAGCCTTGTGTACTCTAGCTATTGATTACTAGTCCGGTGTAGTAGTAATGGCCAGGGTTCAAACACATAATAAGGTCGTCGACTCTCCATATTAAGTAATCCTTGTGACCCATCTACGCGCGTTTGTTATTCCCAGGACGGAGGACAATATGAGCTACGAGTCTTGTAGTGTTGCTCGGTAGACGGACCCGTGATGGAGGTTACCTTGTGGTGCTGGATTACTTCTTGTTTTGTTACGCTGTTCTCTCTTGATCTTTTCATTTACTTTATGAATTTGTTCTTTGTTTTGCTTTTGGTTTATTTTCTCATTGACCTTACTATTCTTAATCTTTCTCTCTCCCTTTCTCCCATTCTCTTTTAAACTCATCCCTTTTCACTCATATTTCCTTTGTTCTCCCTCACCCCACCCTCCTGTTCTCTCTTCCTCACCTATCCCTACGTGTTTTACTCCCCCTTTCCCCATTTTCCCCAACTCTCCCTATACCATTTTACCTTTTCTATTCCTTCCTACCCCTCCCTCCCGGTTGCTGTTTCTCCCTATCTCTCTCTCTATCTGCCTCACCCTGCTTTTCCCTACCTCTCCCTATCTCGCCTCTACCTTCTCCCTACCCACTCTGCCTTTCCCTCCCACTCCTTCTCACTCCCCCATTCCTCAACCGTTCAGGCAGTGTTCCCGGGAGTGGTCGGGCCGCTCTTGCGTGCTTCAGAGGTTCACTTAGCGTCACCATCCGTCTTGGTTACCTCACCACTCAACCCTCGGGCCCACATTCCCAAAAATCCCAACGTCAATTTATAGGTATATATTTTTTTAAACCCTGGAGTGAGAGAAAGCGTTACCGGAAACTCTAGCTTCTATTTCATGTTTTTTGTCTCTACGTTGGGAGAAGAAAACGCGAATGAAGAACTCCGATCTCTCTTTTTTTTTTCCTGGGAGGGGAGGGGAGGAGAAGAGGTGGGGAAAGGAAATAAAAAAAAAACACCTCTCGTTACGGTAGAGTCTCAGCGTAAATTCGACACCATTAGACCCGGAGCTGATAATGTTTTTTTTTTTTGTTTTTTTTTATCTCTCAGTCGCCCGAGGTTAATTGAGTCAACCATATGTATTGTCAAGTGAGTAGTTGTGGAGGAAAATGTAATGTTGAGTGTATTAAGCATCAAGGGCGAGGAACACTTAAGTCTATCTTCCGTTTTGAGTGTTACCTCCTGGCCCTTTTCCTCTCCTTCTCTCTCGTTTTAGTCATCTCTCCTTTATCTTTTTCTCCCTTTATATATATTTTATATTTCCTTCTATATCTTCACCCTTGTTTTTCTTTGGCCTCTCGCTATCTGTTTCCTGTCGTGCTCTCGTGCTATTGAAAAACTGAATTTTTGAGTTGCGAATCAGTCATGAATTTACAGAATATATATATATATATTTTCTTGGGGGTGAGACATTTTTCGAGTAGAACTTAGGTTGGTGGGTGTTAGTGTTGGTGCCTGTAGGTGATGGTGGTAGTGATGATGGTGATAGTAGTGGTGTTAATGGTTGTCATAGTCGTGTTCCCCCCCCCCTCCTTCACCCCACCGTTGTTCCTAGTCCGCGCCTCATTGTGATGGCCACCACGGCTCCTCTTACTGCTCACTAGAATCACCAAACTTCTGAGATGAGAGGAATAGATAAAAAAGGAAAGCTTTTTTACAGGCTGTTAAATCAAGCAGAGAAAGCGCGTAGAGAGGGGGATGAGACGGAGAGAGGGAGGGATTAGGTCTCTGTTTCACTTGTCGTCTTGATCCTTCCTGAGGTCATGATTATGTTCAACCAGACAAAGTTTAGTGAAATTATGGAGTTGTTTTTGCATAATGTTTCGTATAGTTGTCATTAGTAGTAGGTGTTTGTTTATGTGTATAGTAGTGTGTGTGTGTGTGTGTGTGTGTGTGTGTGTGTGTGTGTGTGTGTGTGTAGGAGTTATATTGATGGCTCAGAAATAGCCACTATCGAGTCCTGATTTGACGTCATCATCGTCATCAACTTTCACAGGTATCGGGAAGAAGTGTTTGTGGTAATGGTAAACACGCCTCCCACCACCACCACACGCCCCCACCAGCACCACACGCCTTCCCCACCACCACCACCACCACACGCCTCCCACCACCATCACCACCACACACGCCTCCCACCACCAGTAAACTCCTCCCCCACCACCAGCAAACCCCTCCCCACCACCAGCAAACCCTCCCCACCACCAGCACACCCCCGACCATCACCACACGCCTTCCCACCAGCACACGCCTCCCCACCAGCACGCCTCCCCACCACCACACGCCCCCACCCCAGCACACGCCCCCACCAACACACGCCTCCCCACCAGCACACGCCTCTCCCACCACAGCACACGCCCACCAGCACACACACGCTCCCCACCAGCACACGCCTCCCCACCAGCACACGCCTCCCCACCAGCACACACCTCCCCACCACCACACGGCTCCCCCCACGTTCTCGCTCACGTGAGTACACTTACCAGTGCTGTAGGTCCAAGGTGTCAGCACGACGAGGCCAGTACAGGTGGAGAGCCTTGTCACAATACACTCGTGGGTACTCCTCCCTCAGCAGCTGCAACATTATTTATAACTCCTGAACACGAGCCGGGTAAAATTCATCTAATTGGGAAGGTTCGTCTCGTTTATTGTGTGTGTGTGTATATATGTGTGTGTGTGTGTGTGTGTGTGTGTGTGTGTGTGTGTGTGTGTGTGATTTCTTTTAATAGCCTAAAGTCAAAATAAAGTGTACTCCTAATTTTCAGTCAGTTGTTGAGTCGATGACCTTTCATTTCAATACAGAATATGACGGGCAGAAATGAGTCAGTGTTTCGAGGAATGATTTGGTGTTAGTGGTCGTTCACCAACACAAGAGCCAGAGTGATTGAGACGACCAGGTGTTTTGTGCACCCCCCTCCCTCCCTTCCTCCCTGTGTTGTGACCTTGTACACGACACTTGATAATGATGACTGACGTCGTAATGACCGCCTGTATATGTTGTGTTATCTATAGATTTTGTTCTTTCTCCTATAGTTTGTGCCACACATAGATGTTTTTTCTTTCTTGTAAATGTTGTGCTAAACATCGATTATTTTTCTCTCTTTCAGTCGATCTTCAACAAGGGAGCAGCGAGCAGGAGGGCGAGGAGTGTGAAGAGGACGAAGGGGAGGGCAACGCTCACACGCCACCGCACGACCCCGGCAGCCCTCATACCCGCTACCCCTACAGCAGACCTCCGCACAACCAGTACCCTCCCTATTTTCCACGACGGGGCGGCCACCACCACGGCTACTACTACAGAAACTTCGACAAGAGGTTCGACAGGCGCGGAGGCTTCGACAGGTACAACAACGAAAACTTGAGGACCTTCGAGGACAGAGGACCGTACCCGAAGCCTCCATTCTACGAGAGACAGTACTTCTACGATAACAAGTACTACGGGCGGCCCCCTTATTGCGGCGACCGTAATTTTAAGTTCGGCTATGTTGAGCGAGGTCGACGACCCTTCAGGCCGTATGGACGGCCCGGGTTCTTCCCCAGGGGGTTTCCGGGGCCCTATCCTGATGGAGGGTACCCAATGGACGGTAGTGGGTGCGGGGGCCAAGAGGAGGACGAGGAGGAGGAGGAGTGGGAGGAGATCCCTACGGAGGAACAACACAACGGGAGTGAGGGTGGTGAGAGACCCTCCCAGCCCGTCCACACCGTCATGATCAACAATGGTGAGTGGTCATAATGGCTGCCTCTACAACAACAATAAATTGTAATAAAATATGACACCCTTTATCCCCTCGTCTTGAAGAGTGAGTGAGTGTGTAATAATAATAATAATATGTATATAATAATAATAATAATAATAATAATTAACGGTTTATTGAAAGAGCTTGGCAGCCAGAAGGCTGAAAATATACAGTTACATATTTGGGGAATGGGTTACGAATTACAAATAATATACAAGTGACATAAGTGACACAAATAAGACATATAATAACTTAGATGGGGATCAGCTCAAACTACAGTTCATTTCAACATAGTGACAGTGTAGGGAGCAGTGTTTACCAGGAGTGTGTGTGTGTGTGTGTGTGTGTGTGTGTGTGTGTGTGTGTGTGTGTGTGTGTGTGTGTGTGTGTGTGTGTGTGTGTGTGTGTGTGTGTGTGTGTGTGTGTGTGCACTTGTTTACAAACAAAGGAAGGCAACGTGAACCACGTGTGTTTGTTTACCAACAGAAGAATACACCAAGATCCAGACGCCGCGTCAGGAGGTGATCTTCAAGAAGAGCTCGTTGGACCGCAAGCAGGACTCCCTCGACCAAGGTTCCGTCACCGGCTCCATGACCTCCGGGAGCGGCTCCTGCAGCACCGGCGGCGACGGTCCTGCCAGCGCCGGGGGGAGCGGAGACCTGGTGAGTGTGCTGTGGGGTGTTAGGGGCACCAGATGAGTGTGTTAAAGTGTTAGAGGCACCAGAGGAGTGTTAAAGGCACCAGAGGAGTGATTTAAAGTGTTAGAGGCACCGGGTGAGTGTGTTAGTGTTATAGGCACCATATGAGTGTGTTAAAGTGTTAGATGCACCAGATAAGTGTGTGAGAGGCATCAGGTGAGTGTGTTAAAGTGTTAGAGGCACCAGATGAGTGTGTTAAAGTGTTAGAGGCACCAGGTGAGTGTGTTAAAGTGTTAGATACACCAGATAAGTGTGTGAGAGGCATCAGGTGAGTGTGTTAAAGTGTTAGAGGCACCAGATGAGTGTGTTAAAGTGTTAGAGGCACCAGGTGAGTGTGTTAAAGTGTTAGAGGCACGAGATAAGTGTGTTAGAGGCATCAGGTGCGTTTTAATACGTTTGTTGTCGCCATTTCTTCACACGATTGTTGTTGTTGTTGCAGCTGGCAGGGGACCAGGTGTCGCTGTCTGGCTCTATGGAAGACAACTCCCTGTCTGTAGGTGGCGACGACCCGTCAGACATGCCCAGCCACCACGACCACCACGACCAAGTCTTCGAAGGTAGGTCATGTCGTTTTCCTCCCTCGTCGCTTGTTGGGTTATGACATGTATCGGGCCAAAATCCGGGAACAAAACGAAGGGTCATGAAATAATACGTTAAAAGTCCCAAAATAAGAGGCAGAAGTGCAAAAATAATCTATGGGAAAAAATAAGACTTAATTCCAAGAATAATAACACAAAAGACCAAAGACAATAAGACAAACAAGTCCAACAGTAATAAAGGAAATGTCCAGTGTTGGCAGAGTTTCAAGTCCAGCTGGTCGACCCCGGTAGTCCCAATGTCATTTGTCGTGAGAGAGAAAAAACACATTTAATCTTTTTCATTTCTCATTTTTAATTTTTCCCGTGTGTGTGTGTGTGTGTGTGTGTGTGTGTGTGTGTGTGTGTTAGTGAGATGTGGTGACACCTCCCTGGCTTTTGGGTGAGTGGGTGGGATGTGCTGTGTCGATGTAGGAGACTGGAAGAATGTGCTTTTCCTTATCCTTTCCTCCTCCCTTCCCTTTCACCTCTCCCTCATCCATCACCTTTTCCTCCTTACTCCTTCCTCACCTCACCATTTCCCCTCCACCCTCCTTCCTCATTCCTTTCCCTTCCAGACAGTATGCAAATGAGGGCGTGAGCGGAGGTAACAAGATAAGGCGGAGACACAGACACTGATGATGATGAGAGAGAGAGAGAGAACAGCCATGGATAAAGTTTATGGGTAATGGCGCTCACCAAAAACTGGACGAGTTTTGAATTCATGGGTCACTTAGAATGGGCGAACAGGTCCAATGGGTCACTAAAATGGGTGAGAGACTGAATGAGGTTATGAAGACCCTGGGATTGGCTGATATCTATGGACGCTGACGAAGGACCTTGTTCTGCTCAGGGCTATACACGGCTATCCAGGCCTACGAGGGGAAATTTGTCTGGTCGTGAAGGCCCGAGGGGAGTCTTATTTCCCAGGGAATGAGGGGATAATAATGAGAGGGATGACGGAGCAATTTGGAGGATAGGGGCTGGGAGGGAGGGATGGTGGGGGGGGGGACCGAGATTTGAGCTTCTTGCAGACTGATAATGGAGAGAGACCGGCAGGGATAAACTCACTTATTACCCCCTAAAACACGACAAGGCAAGAAATAAACAAACTCCCGGGTAACCGTTGAGACCGTTAGTGCTGAATGTTTCAAATTCAAAATACTGATCGATGACGGGAGGCGGAATGAACGTACGGAGGGGCTGTGATTGGCTGCCGAACATCGAGCTTACCATCCGTGAAATTGGACAGCGAATCAGGGCGCGAAATCTCACAAAGAATAGTATGTGTTTTTGTTTTTGTTTTTAAGTTCTGATGGAAAATATGTCTCACTGGGTCACTCCACCATCGTTACAAACAAAACATATTGTCAAAATTGCCTCTAAATTGTCCCTCGATTAGAACTTTGCATTAGTTAGGGAAATGATAACGAATCTTTGAGAATCGATGCCCGGGAGTTTTTCACGGTCCACCGATTGAATACAAGAAAAAAGATCGGCAACTCTGGCATCGGGATGAGGAAGTATTGTATATAATAGTCAACATAGTAGTGTGTAGGCCTAAGTTGGGGAGGGGGGAGAGGTGCGGCTGTGAGGTAGACTATAAACCTCCCGAGCGTGGTTTAAGTGTTCTAACTGTACATACCCGCACATGTACAGTCACCCAAAGAAGTCCTGTCGCGAACCATGAACCCCGAGATTCAGACTCTTGAATCCGAAGCATTTATGGACAGAATAATTTATCAGTGTCTACTGCTTCGGGTTCACGAGTCTGAATCGTGGTTCGCGACAGGACTTTTTTGGGTGACTGTACACGAGAATAGGGCGTAGTTGACCGGCCGTCGTATTTTTATTTTATTTATATATTTTTTTACGGGGATTAGCCCACCCGGGCACAGGTCACTAACCCACATCGGGGCCTGGGGGGCGAAAATGTAATAATAATAATGACAATAATAATAACAATAAAAATAAAAATAATAATAATAATAATAATAATAATAATAATAATAATAATAATAATAATAATAAAGAACCATGAAGAAAAAAAAAAAGATCAAAAGTGAGAAACAATATATGTATATGTTGTTTGTCAATAGTAAGAGAAACAATTGTGTGTAAATGAGGAAGAAAGTCAGATCAACAACCTGGGACTTGGTCATAATTTTCGTGATGTCATATGGCAGCAGGGTCTACCATTAGACAACACATTATGCTTCCAATATCTTCCCAGGCGGTAGTACCTCCCTGTTTGGTAACTGCCTAATACCTACTATCTATAGTGAGTATTATGAAAAACCTTGATAATAAGTCTCTGTGCTTAAGGTTATTCACTAGTCTTACCTCAGGGATACTAGTCAGGCATCGTTGGCATCGTTTAGCTAGCGTTGAGGAGATCAGTTAACGAGCAGGAGATACGAGATGTTTAAAAGTGTTGCTGACGCCAATATTCTCGTAGTGCTAAAGGGTACAAGACCTAAACGCCATTATCCGGGTGCTTGTATAGGCTCCACTCAACCAAGACATGACGCCATTATCCAAGTAGGAGGCGTTGTGTTGGCGCCATTCAACCAAGATCCGCTGGGCTGTGTTCGTCGGGTTTATTTTTATCGTTTTTTTTATGAAAGGAATTTTAACGTGGCAGCTGTCAATCGAGTCTTGAGATGACCTCACTTAAAACTCTTTCAGGGAAGCCGTTGTTTATTCTGTGCAGGTGTAAGATACTTGATACAGATACAGGTGTAGGGACGTAGTTCAAATATAGAGCCACGTACTACAGGTTTGGGATACGTGGTGCAGGTGTAGGGCCCGTAATACAGGTGTAGGATGCATGGTACAGGGGGTAGGGTACGCGGTACAGGTGTGGGTGTACCGCTCCAGCCAACCATCCACCGCCACGCTTCAGAAAGGTCATCGCTAGATACTGCTTTTGTCGATCAATGTTGTGAGGTCTTTGTCTGGTGTTGTGTTATATGTTGTGGTGCTGTGTTATATGTTGTTGAGTTGTGTTATATATTGTTCTGTGGTGTGTTATATTTGTTGTGTTGTGTTATTATGGCGTTATTGTTGCTGTGTTGTGTTATATATTGTTCTGTGTGGTGTTATATGTTGCTATGTTGTGTAATGTTGTGTTATATTGTGCACTGTTATGCTCATTTGTGTTATAATGTGCTTTGTTGTGTGTGTATTCCTCCGCCTGGTCTTATGGAGTGTGAAGTAGTGCGTGTTTTGATAATAAATAATTACTAAGCGTCTTTTTCTACTAATATCTAACTAATTTTTTTAAGTATTTAGAAGATGGGAGGACTTTATTATTATTATCATTATTATTATTATCATTATTATTATTATTATTATTATCATTATTGTTATTATTATTATGCGACAGTAGGGACACCATGTTTATTATTGCTAATGTTATCTTAGTTATTATTCGTTTGTTATTTTGTATTATATGTGTATCATTTTGTTGTTATTATTAGTCTTTTTATGAAACATTATAATATAGATTGTATGCGAGATATGTTGCCATCAGAGCGTCTTTGTTTTTTCATTGATCTCCGAGGCTTTTGACACCCCCCATCCCCACTCTCCCTTCAACCTCAGCTGTTCAATGTAAGCAAAAGCCGCTTCTCTCTCTCTCTCTCTCTCTCTCTCTCTCTCTCTCTCTCTCAGCTGTCGTCATTGGAGACAAACTCAGGGATTGTCTTGAGTCAACACAGAAAGAGGAAGACTTGTCGGGCTGTCTGTTTCAATACTTTTACTCACCGTGAGAAAGAGAGGGAGGAAGAAATAGAGAGAGGGAGGACGAAAACTAGAGAAGGGGGAAGAAAGACAATTAAAAAAGAAGAAAAATAGAAGGGAGAGAAGGAAAAATAAAGAAAATAGGATTAGAAAGAAAGAGGAATTTGAGAAAGGACAGATATGGAGAGAGAAAATGATATAGAAAGAAAGACGGAGGTAGGAAGTAGGAGAAGGGAAAGAAGAGGAAGAAGTTTGAAGGGTAAGAACGTATGGGAGATGAAGAGAAAGAGAGATAGAAAGAGAGAGAGAGAGAGAGAGATGACATTTACCTCCAAGATATTCCTTCTCTTTCATCAGTCATATACGTATCTGTCTGCTCTCGGTTCCCATATGTCTGTCTGTCTGTCAGTCATCTGTCTATTAGTGCTCAGTTAATCGTATATTTGTATTTGTTTGTTATTGTTGTCTCTTGTGTCTCGTGAACACTGAGAAAACATGACACATCTCTCTCTCTCTCTCTCTCTCTCTCTCTCTCTAAACCTAACCTAAGCCAGGAGTTGGATATGAAATCTTTCGTCTGGTTATTATTATTATTTAGTATCCGATATCTGGTTGAGAATCTGGGCAGACTTAATTCCGCCAGCGTTGATTTATTGAAGGGACAGGTAGTGAACTAATTAAGATTCCTCTAATTTATTGCAAAGACTTCAGGTAGGATGAAGTATGACTGTATGAAGCTCTGGCAGGATGGAGGATGACACACACACACACACACACACACACACACACACACACACACACACACACACACACACAGTAACCAAGGGTAGATGGGTGGTCAGGAAAATAAATCTCGCTCTGGTAAATGAGAGAGAGAGAGAGACTTTACCAGGCTTAACCATACTCACACACTCACCATACTCACAGATACTCACCATTATGTGTTAAGTAAGTCACTGTAACAGTCACTTACCATACTTACAGTCACTCACCATACTCAGTCACTCACCATACTCACAGATACTCACCATACTCACAATCACTCACCATACACACAGACACTCACCATACTCACAGACACTCACCATACTCACAGCCACTCACCATACTCACAATCACTCACCATACACACAGTCGCTCCAGTGTGACTCAGACTTATACAGACTAAAGTTAACTACATGTATTAACATATTCAACTTATTTAACTTTACTAACTTCAGCTATCTCACATGTGACTTAGCTGAATAATACTGAAAGTTAATGAGACTAATGTTAAAGCTCGCTCTCTCTCTCTCTCTCTCTCTCTCTCTCTCTCTCTCTCTCTCTCTCTCTCTCTCTCTCTCTCGTTTTATGTTTATTAATGCACTTACTTCTCTTGGTCAACTATTGTTATATTATCTCATTGCAGGACCCAAGAGGTAGTACCAGGGTTGAGAGTACCTGAAATGATATGCAGCATTAGGGTGGGGTGGGATGGAGGGTGAGAGGGTTCTGTTGCCGGGGTGGGTGCTGGAGCTACTGGCAAAATAGCGATGGTGGGGGTGGAGAGGGTGGGGGGGTCGTGACAGTGACACATGGAAGTAGAGAGAGTTCTTGGGACTACGTGGAGGAGTTGAAGGGAGAGAGGGAGGGAGGGAGGGAGGGGGTTGGTCTTGGAATGGCGTTGAAGGAAAGGAGAGTTTATTGAAAGACTAGAAAAATAAATATATAAAAAATGAGGGAAGTTTAGTGATGAAGGAATGTATCAAGGAGAGAGGAGGAAAAACTTGGTGTATAGAGTGAAGGAAGGAATGGAGAGATCCTATAAGACGCGCGGACGAAATGATTCGTTGAAAGACAAATGCCATCAAAGGTTCCCAGAAATGTCGAAAAAAAAATGTTCGGGAAAAGTCACAGACGACGTGTACACATATTTACGTGCGTAGTTACTGTGGTAAGAAGTTGGCCTTTGTAGTTTGATGATCTACCTTGTGAAGACAGTTTGGATTGTTTGAATTCTTGATGAGCGTCGACAATGATGACGTGGCACTCTTAGTGGTGCCAGAAGTGGAAATGACAACACAGGGATGGAATGAGTATTTCAGCCAAGACCTGTGTTATGTCACTCGACTCCAGTGAGGAGGAGGAGGAGGGGGGGGGATGGGAGCAGGGAGACAGGGGCGAAGAGAGAAAGAGGACGAGGGAAGGGAGAGGAGCGTGGGAGGAAAGGAAGAAGGGTAGAATCATGGCGAAGAAACTTACTCAAGAGCCGCGGGTGGAGACGAGAAGTTAAAGGCTGTAACAAGTCGTGATGGCTACGAGTGGAGACTTGTTCGAGGCGTAACATGACACCTCGAGGGAGTAAGTCAGGGAGTGACACTCGAACTGTATTGTGGGTGGAGTCAGGGTGACAGAGGCTCAGGTGAGGAAGAAATAAACTCAAAATTCTTAGTAGAGGTTTAGTGGTGCTGTTGGGGCAGCACCTTGTCTTGATCACGTGACCGCAGCCGCCCTCGAGAGAGTTTCTCTCTCTCTTTATATATATATATATATATATATATATATATATATATATATATATATATATATATATATATATATATATATATATATATATATATATATATATATATATCCAGTGTATAAACACACAAATGTTTCTCTCCGTCCCCACATGATCAGCACCCAGGCCGCCACTCTCACTGGCAACTTCCGAGGTTAAACCCACCATCGGGCCTTTAAAACCCTCCAAGCCCGGAATTTGATGGCATTATTCGGCGCGGCAGCTGTGCGTGGGTGTATGGTTGGCCCTGACCATGGCAATAAGGGCGGCGTTAAGGCCACACGTGAGAAGAATAGTCCACTCGGTCCTGAGCCCTGACGCAGAGCACTACATAGTGTTCCCGCCAAATGTTTATTTCACGAGCCAACAGCCCTGACACCTGGCGACCACTGGCACTGTCACTGAAAATACTGTACAGCGGGACTATAAAACCTCAGTTTTGACAACTAGATTACTTGAAAGTGTCAAACATTGTTTTAGTCTTAGTCGATGTTTATGTTTTTATTTATTATCACTAAGAACAACATTTGTTTACCACTATCCACCTCTTGGTCTCTGGGTGTTCATTTGGAAGTACCTCGGAGGCTACTCTGGCCCACCATCATGGCTGCTGAATATCACAATGTCCTTCACCAAATACTTCCCGCCTTGAACCTCTCCCAGAATGTAGCGCGACTTACTTATGGCTCCTCTTAACCTCCAGTATATGTATATTGTGTATCTTCAACTCTACTTGTTGACTTGATGCACTTTTCCCTGTAACTTACACTGACCAAAACTCTTCATCTGACTTTCGTCAGCGCGACCTCTCCTGACATAGTTCTCGTTCATATGACCCCACTTGACCTCGTATTTACTCTCTGCTACCTTATCCATAATTATGCTCTATTGGCCAACTTGTCACTCCTATAACTCTACGGGTTTCACATGACTTGTGTTCGCCTCGCCTTTTCGTCTGTTGAAAGTCTTCAGGATAACTCGTGCTCGCCTCCTGTCCCTTGGGAGCTGTGCCCTGACACCCCCAGTTCACCCATCTGTGATTGGGTACCTAACTGTACAGTTAATAAAGTGAAGACGATCAAGTGCAGTGCCGGCCATGGTGTCTCATTATATATCTAAAAAATAAAAAAACAATAAAAACAATAAAAAAATAACTAAAAAAGAAAACAAAAAATACACTGCTTCATCCGCACTGACCATCAAGGGACCCACTTTCATTTACACACATAAAATATATACATTTCATTTTCCTAAATGTGTACACGGTAGTTGGTCTGTCAGATTTGAGAATGTTTTATATGTCTTCCTGAACGTCACCTAAGACGTTTTCATCAGGAAGGTAAACAAACAAATGTGACTAACAGACAGGTGGTGTGTTTGTCATCTAAATTGAAGAATTAAGGGACGGAAACGTAAACACAGTGACAGAAGAAAGCGGTCATAAAGGAAGTGATCTTAGACATTCAAACAGGATTTAACAGCTGTGCATAACACGAAAGGCAGGAATGTCGGGCTTAAGACAGAATAGAAAGAAGCGAATAACAGGGAAGGTGAGACCACAAACAACTGATAAACAAAAATATTACCAGGGAAGGCAAAAACAGGGAGAAAGAAAACAAACAAAAGAATTATGCACGATGACACCAACATAGGACTCTGGCCACAGGGGTCCATCTGTGTGGCGCAGGTGGGTTCATAAGCACCTGCCGGCGGGAAGAATACGCGCGCTTTTGTATCTTCCCGTCCCCAGTGAACCGGATTTCGGGGAATAGAGGAAGGTCTCCCTCGTCTTTACGGCACTCAGGAGACAGGGGTGGAGGAGAAGAATGAAGTCTGGTGAAGATCGATGTGGGGAGCAAAAATTTAAGATCGATGTTGTGAGGAAGAGACGTTCTTGGTGCTGGCTGGTGAAGATCGATGTGGGGAGCAAAAATTTAAGATCGTTGGCTGGATGTTGTGAGGAAGAGACGTTCTTGGTGCTGGCCGCCTGATGACCCCGTGTGTTTATTGGTCATACTCGCACTCCTAAGAGGGAAGAGCTTGACGTATCCACACAAAGAAGCCATTTAATCAGTGTGTACAGGGGCAGTTGATTCATTAGCTGGAACACTTGATCTTCAGAGGGACAGCCTGCCAGTTAGTCCATGCACAAGACGCGACTAATATATACCAGTCACTATTAAGTTGGCTGTCATTCTCTAGACACCCGTTAAAGTATCAACACAGTGACCCGGCCACTTCAAGGACTAGTTCAAGGACGCTAGTCACAATTGTACAATTACGTAAAGCTAAGTATTGTAGGTCTGTTACGTAAGGATCTTTGAGTGGGAACCTCGTTGTAATGAGCGGATTTTGTTTTCAGTATCAAATATTGTTGAATATTCTTGATATAAAATTCCTACATAGATATTTATAAACCTGAATAATACTGTTGCATAAATGTGACTTTTCAAGTTTATTATGAAGACATGTTTATGCAAGATTTGACTTGCCAATGTAGTTGTTGCCAAGCAGGTCTTGAGTGTTGTTACCCAGACGTAAACACATCCCTCTTGTCAGACGAGCAGTAAGTTCATGTATTAACATACCTGCCCTGACACAGGTGTATTAGTTGTAAACCGTGTTGTTGTTATCACCTGAAGTATGTGCCTCCCTGCAGACCCCAGCGAGATGTTCGTGAGTGACGGCGGAGGACCCCCCTTGGCGGGTGTAGTGATGCAGCAGGCGTACCCGGGAGGCCCCATGTTCACCATTCCAGTGCACTGGACGCCCTTCATCGACCCCGGCCTTATCCCCGGGGAGACGGCCCTCACCCCACTTGACCCAGCCTTCACCCACGTCATTGACCCCAAGTCTCTGCCCATCGACCCAGTACACATTCTGCCCGTCCAGCACGATGCCACAGGCTGCCCCGTCCAGGTCCAGGTAAGACACCTTCCCGCGCCCCACTGTACTGTAGTTCCTGGCTGAGGTCACACAAATCCACGAAGATCCTCCCGTAAGTTCCAGCCGGGGCGAGACAAGTACCCCTCAAGGCCATCTTGTGCTGTACTCGTATGTCTACAACAGAGTAAGTTGCTCCTGATAGACGCCGTGTAAGTCAGGGTGAAAGTGAAAACTGACCCAACACCTTCCTGTAAGTGCAGGAAGTGCGGGTTCAGATACCAGTCCTGTAGGTTCAAGTTCAGGCCTCCTGAGTTCCCTCCTCAAGTATATTTCTGTGTCTGTCTCTGTGTCTAGGTTCGGTATTATCGCCACCCTACCTTTATACACTACCATGATGGTTGTAAGAGCCTCCCTCACGAGTTAGATGAACCCTGCCTGTGGGGACCCATACTCGTACAGCCCCCCCCCCCCTTAAAGGCCTTAACAAGCGGAACTTAGATCATTGACTCATGACCTGCCATCCTTTTGTTCTCTCTCGATTCATGGTGTCCTTGCTATAAATAACTTAATAATTAGTACAGGTGTGTTTGTGACGCCGCGGCAGGTCGTGGTGCACCGCCCACCAGTCCTGCCTCGTTGTGGCCGGCGTTCATGATCCCGCCCACCTTCTGATAATCCCCGGCTGATTTTCTCAGAGGCCTTTGTAGCTAGACTGGCGGCTGTTGCATAGTTTGACAGACGTGTGTATGATTCGTAGAGTTTGTCTATGTAAATAAATGAATTAAAAGACATTAAGTTCATACTTGTTAATTATGTAAGTAAATTACTTACAGACTAATCATGACCACAAATAAATCTTTAATATGCAGGACAACAACATATTATTTTTATGACACTGTGTTCTGTATTCTGTAGGTCAAGGTTGACTCCAACGGCGTGCCTATCCAGATCGAGCCGAGCGCCTTCACCGTGTCGCTGAGTACCCTCCAGCAAACGCACCCGGAGACCACAGACCAAGATGACACAACACCTCGGGATGGAGTCTCGCAGAAGGAACGCAGATCGAAACGACAAAAGCATAAGAATGTATCTGTGGTGAATACTGACGATCAGGAGACGGACACGATAGAAAAAGTGAAAGAAAAAGAAGGAGAAAGTATAGAGAATAAAGAAAAGGTTGAAGAGCTGCAACAAGACGCTCAGCAGCTCGAGAGGGAAAATAGTGAACACGAGGATAACAAAGACGTGGCTCCGACGGGTGTGGAAACAGAACACCAACTGACTACCTCAGCCGATGACGTGGTGAGTACCGTGTCATCCCCCACTGGTGTGGACGAGGACATGGTGCCTGCCGTGTCCTCCCCTTCTGTTATCGACGAGGACAGAGTGTCTGCCGTGTCCTCCCCTTCTGTTATCGACGAGGACATGGTGCCTGCCGTGTCCTCCTCTTCTGTTATCGACGAGGACATGGTGCCTGCCGTGTCCTCCCCTTGTGTTATCGACGAGGACAGGGTGCCTGCCGTGTCCTCCTCTTCTGTTATTAACGAGGACATGGTGCCTGCCGTGTCCTCCCCTTGTGTTATCGACGAGGACAGGGTGCCTGCCGTGTCCTCCGACACTGCCATGGACGAGGACATGGTGCCTGCCTTGTCTTCCGACGCTGCCGTGGACGATGTCAAGGTGTCTTCCCCTACTTCTGAGGACGCTAAGGCAGGAGGACCTAGTGCGGAGGTGGTGATGGAAGTAGTGATGGAGGTGGAGTCAGTGGAAGGTGTAGTGGATCAACTGGAAAACGTGCAGGTGGTGAAGGGAGGAGTGGCAACAACAGTGTCACAAGAACCTCACAGTGAAGTGTTGGTAAAAGTCAGTGAGAAGGAGACTGGGTCGTTGTCTAGTGCAGTGCCGCAGGAGAGGACTTCCCCTGCGGCAGGCACACACTGCCAGAACCAGGTAGTGGTGGTCCAGACCATAGAGGAGGACGACGAGGAGGAAGAGGAAGAAGAGGAGGAGGAAGATATGCTGACCAAGGAGTCTGAAGAATGTTCAGACTCCAGTGACTCACAGGTAGGTAGTATCGTCTTGCTTCATTGTTTATGTAGTAATATTTGTCTCCACTTCGTAGTTTAGTTGTAAAATGTTTATTTGTTTAGTCATTTTGTGTGACAGTAGAGCTACTGTATGTTTCATGTTAGTTATGATAGCGTTAGTTTGCAGTTTCCTTTCTTCCTTTAACACCACAAACTTGTACCAGCCTTCTTCTTGTTCTCCTTTCATAAGCTGGAGTTTCATCCCCAGCTTAGAAGAGGTAAAACAAGTGGTCCCGTAGGCCCCTGGGTGTGTATACACATACACATTACACTGAACTGTCTTCGGTGGCCGGCACTTCACTTGACCACCTTCACTTCCCCAACTCTAAAGTTAGGTACCCTTTCACAGGTCGGAGGATTGGGTATGCCCCGAGGTCTACTATCTGGGCTCAGTTGTTCCAGTAATATTTTCGGGGTGATAACTTACGACAACTTTTTACAAGTCTTTGGATCGTTCCTTCTAAAAATCACACATAGTTCAGTGATTGTCTTAGTCAGCTCCCATCATGTGCATTAAAACAAACGCTTTAGTGAGATCATGAGAAAAAATTAATAATAAACTTAAATGTTTTCTTTACCATAGATGCTTGATCTTATGTCTGACCAAACCCCCTCCTCCTCCTCCTCCTCCTCCTCCTCATTATCATCAACTTCTACTACCTATTTCCTCTTCTCTCTCTTCTCCATACCCCTTCTCTTGGATAGGGCCATGTCCTTGTCGTTACTTCCCCCCGTGTCCTCGCCCATGCCGTGGCTATCCATATCAGCGAGGGATCTCTTCTGTGTGACGCCCCAAAGTATAGAGGTCCTTCCAGGGCTGATCCTCCTGCCGTGGAGAGTACTAAAGTATCCTGTCTGAGGAGGAGTGAGAGAGAGGGGAGAGGAGGGAGACAAGAGAGAGGGGGGAGGAGAGAGACAAAGAGAGAGAGGGAGGATGAAGGAGAGAAAGAAAGAGAGGAGGGGAAGTGCACAGAGAGTTGGGAGGGAGAGAAGGAGAGAGAGGGGGAAGGAAGGGGGAAGAGAGAGCAATACCGTGAGAGCAGTTGTGTTTTAGAGTAGGAGATAAACTTTCTTTTTTTGTCGACGTGTTGTTGTTCATGACTGTGTGTGTGTGTGTGTGTGTGTGTGTGTGTGTGTGTGTGTGTGTGTGTGTGTGTGTGTGTGTTAAGTCGTGACCGAGAATGACTCTGCAGGTGATGGGGTGTGTTAAGCCGCAGCGGGAACGAGAAACATCCCTCACTGCTATAAGACATTCATCAGTGAGGTCAGGAGAGCACAACATTTGGCTGGGAAAACGAAGCCAAAACTTTTACTTCCTCGACCACATCCTCGACCATGGCCTCGACCACATCCTCGACCACATCCTCGACCATATCCTCGACCATGGCCAGGGTTCACCATCTTACAGTTAATAAACAAACAAGATTATAACCCGTATGTAGCCGCGACAGAAAACAACTTCCTGTAAAAACAAAATTGTACCCATTTTTAAGTTTTTTCCCTCACTCTTATTTTTTACCCACTTTTTTCCCCAAGATTTTTCCACTTGTCTCTCTACCAGATTTTTTATGCTCCTCATTTTTTTTTCCTTTGTCTCTTTATCGGAATTTTTTATGCCTCTGATTTTTTACCCCCCCTTTGTCTTTTTGGTCTCAATATTTTCCTGTATTTGGGATTTAGAAATTTTCCTTGAGATTTTTTTTCAAGTTTTAGTTTTTACGTCACTTTTTTAATGAAGGGGGTGAAGACAGGGGAAAGGGAGAGGGGAGGATAGAAGTTAAGGGAGGAAAGGGAAATGGATGGGAGCTAAAGGGAAGGATTGAATGTCAGGGAGCTTAGCAGTCAGAGGGAGTTTTGTTGAGGGGAATAGAAATTTAAGGTCAGGGAGATAAGAGAATGAATTGATTGGAGGTCGGGAATTGGAAAGCAGGGAGATTGGCTTTCAGGGAGGTTAATATAACTTGGTGTTTGGATGGCATAGAGACGAGGGAGATTAGAAAGGTGGAAGATTATAGCTCAGGGAGGTTAATATAACTTAGTGTTTGGAAGGCATAGAGACGAGGGAGATTAGAAAGGAGGAAGATTAGAGCTCAGGGAGGTTAATATAAGGTGGTGATTGGATGCCAGAGAAACGAGGGAGGGAGATTGGGAGAGCAGGAAGAATGGCTCTCAGGGGCGATTGGATGTCAGAGAGGTGTTATATTAAAACCTGGATGGATTATGAACTTTGACCTCACAGAAGACGTAAAGGAAAGTTTAATTAGAAAGGGGAGGAAGAAAGAATGGTTCATCGCCAAGGTCTCATTATTCTGCTTCTGTGTCTCGACTTACTCAGGCAGGGATGAAAAGGCAAGGAGTAACACTCAGTTGTGACTTGGAAAATAAAAATGAGATAAAAATATTGCCATCTTGTTCAACTCGGAAGTGACAAGTGAGGATTGACAATGTTGCTGAGAAAGACGAGAGGAAGACATAGGGAAGACTTAGAGAAACTATGTATTTTCTTGCTTGAGAAAGACTTAAATAAAACAAGGAAGCGACTGTACAAGAAAAGCTACAGAGACGTTTGGTGACAGCTGTTGATGTGGTAGGGTAGGTGGGGTAGGGAAGGGGGAGTGGTGACAGGGAGGGTGGTGATGGTGTTGGTAGGGGTGTTGGTGGGGGTGTTGGTGGGGGTGTTTGTTCTTGCAGCAGGAGTTATTGTGTAGCCCATGACCTGCTGTTGTCTGAAGGTAGACTTGTGAGGGAGTCAATGGTACACACTACAGTATATTGGCAAAACTACATTAGATGGATCACCGGCTAACACTGTATTGGTTACACCACTTGGATGTTAATTGATTGACGGATAAAGGGTGATAGTTTGCCAGTGCAGTTGGCGAGTTGTCATACAGCTCGTTAACTCAAAGTATAGTTGTTGTGTTGGTGACAGCTTCTATTTCATTGACACATTTCTGCCCAGGTGGCCTTTGTACACGAGGGGCTGCCACTGTTGTTATTATTATAATCATGATTCTTAACAGTGCGTAGTATAGTTCTGTTGAGAGGCTCGACGTCTCTCTCTCTCTCTCTCTCTCTCTCTCTCTCTCTCTCTCTCTCTCTCCGTTCACGTGTGTGTGTGTGTGTGTGTGTGTACGCTAGTGCCGTGTGAGTCAGCGGGGTAAGGCGTGAGCAACTTACAGTGCTGACGGATGAGTGTGGAGTGACAGCTTCTGCAATACCCAGTAAGATGTCGGTCGTTGCAAAAACCAGTACTCAGTGTTGTGCGGTGATGATGGCGATGGTGGTAATGATAGTGAATACGTTTATATTCTAATCCAATCTAGGTTAATTCTTTACTTGTACCTTGTGAAATGTATCAAGTCAGCATCTCATATTTCCGACTCAGAGGTTAAGTGACGTCATGTGAGGAAATTAGTGGTATGGAGTCTCGCTTTTCTATCTATTTTCAACTATTTTTCTCCCTCTCTAACTCTATTATCCTCGCTCTCATATTTCACTCGCTTTAACCTGGTTGGATGATTCGTCTCTCTCTCTCTCTCTCTCTCTCTCTCTCTCTCTCTCTCTCTCTCTCCCCCTCCATCTCATACACTGCCAGGTGAGATCTGCCAGGTTAAATAATCAAGGTACATAATCTCGCATTTTCACCTTGAGTCAGACATCATTACCTGTCAGAACAAATTCCCCCACTGGCTGGTTGGGTCCCGTCTCGAATATTACTCATAGATCGTTATTGCCAGCGCCTCCGGTTACCTGATCTACAACCGGCTCCCTTCGTTATAGGAAGTTGTTTTCGTGGTATTTAATGTCTCTATGATGACCAAGACTGTCAGGGGCCACATGGGGAGGAGGGAGAGGGGCCAAGGGTCGTCAAGATGTGTTGGTCGTGGTTCCTCCGCTTTGGGCGCCAAATCTCGTGGGTGTTTCTGGGTCGTGTCTTGTTGTTTCTCTTTGTAGCTCTGCCTTTATTGTTTCGTCTCTCTACATTTGTTCGTCTTCCCGTCACCTTTTTGTCTGTCTGTCTCTCTGGCTGTAGCTTAGCTTCTTCTTCTTTCTTCTTCTTCTTCTACTCAACCCCACTTAGCATTTCTTTCACTTCTTAACACCCCCTACCCATGGCGCCCTACTCAACACCTTGCTAACCCACCATCCACCCCCCACCCTCACCCATTTCCCGAATGTCACCTTGGACACGGCATCATCTTCATACAATTTTGTCTTCCTCCCCACCACCCTCCCACATCCTCCTCTTCCCCCACCATTCCTACCATATCCTCCCTCACCACCCTTCCACTACCTCACCCCACTACCCTCCAACAATCTCAACCCACCACCTTCCACATCCCCCCCACCCTCCTACATCCCCTCACCACCTTTCCACATCCTGCCCACCACCCCCACTATCACCCCCAGCACCTCCCACTATCACTCCCAGCATTCCCTCCCTACCCCCACCACCCCCCACTTCCTCATTCATCTGTCAACGAAGACCGAGGACAAATCTACATATTATGAACTCGTTGATGATGAATACCTTATTACGTGATCATCAGAACCTACAGAGCCTCAAGGAACATCTCAGCTCCTTGCTTCTCTCTGTCGTTGTATCTACACGTTTCACATACACCCCTGACTAGGTTACCGGGGGGGTGGGGGTATGGAGGAGGAGGAGGATGGCAAGAGAAAACAAGTTAGGGAAGAAAGGGGGAAGAGGAAACCAGGTTGATAGAAGGAGGACGAGGGTCGGAGAGAGGGAGGGAAAGGAGGAGGGGGGGTAGAGGAAAGAAAACCAAATTGAGGAGGAGGAAGGACTAAGAGAGGAAAGATCTAACGGTGTTCGTTTACACAGTCATTACCAACTGAACCTAGACTCAGTATCTTACTTACTCTGACACCTTATAACTGAAGGTCTTGGCTCTCACTCTTGACGTCTCCGGATGGTGTGTGTGTGTGTGTGTAGTAACAGAAATGTCATCATCACACGTCAGAACAGCTGCCAAAAACTATGAAAGATATCTATAGTCTCGCCATGTAGATGAAGAACCAGACAACGTGATGATAAAGAATATAGAGAGAGAGAGAGATATGTGATGAAAAAGATGTGTAGAAGAGACGAGAATAACCAGAAGGAGAGGCAAAGGACTGATAATTATGGGAGAAGATAAAGTAGAGGGAGATAAACAACAAGGAGAAATATGATAAAAGTGGATACAAGAGAGAAGAGAATGACAAAGAGAGGGAACATGGGACAGACAAGAAGACCCAGGCGACTCACGACCCCCAACAAGACTAATGATGACGATGGATGGAGAGGAAGGGGGTTTATTATTGTTTTAGGTTTAATGTGTGTTGTCTATTGCGGTTTAAACCATAATCTTGGTTTTAATCAGTTCAGTCTTCATCATATTTCACCTGAGCCATGGGATTTTTAAAGGGGGTGTAGGTGTTGTGGCGTAAAGTAAATCTTGTGGCGTACGGAGGGACCAGCACACACACACACACACACACACACACACAC
Source organism: Homarus americanus (assembly GCF_018991925.1). Lineage (NCBI taxonomy): Eukaryota > Metazoa > Arthropoda > Malacostraca > Decapoda > Nephropidae > Homarus > Homarus americanus. Next base: position 15,147,374 of record NW_024735442.1, read on the forward strand.
ACACACACACACACACACACACACACACACACACTTATCTTGGGAAATATTCTTCTTAGTGACTGTTATGTTAGTGATTGTAGGGCGGTGGGTGCGTCGTTGAGTGTAGTGTGTTATACGATTGAGTGCGTTGGGTGCGTGGTTGAATGGGCCAGGTCGCAGGGTACGTGAGGTGGAGGAGTATCCCAGTGACTCGTGATGATCTTTAGCGTAGAGGGGGGAGAAGAGGTGAAGGGGCGGGGGGTGGGGGATGGATTGAAGGACTGGGAGAAGAGTTGACGGTAAGGGAGCTGTGGTGAGAAGAGGTGAGGTAGGGGTGGTGGGGAGCTGATAGAGGGGTGGGGGGAGAAGTTGAGGTGGTGGGGAGGGAAGACAGAGAGGGGTTGGTAGACGGATGGGGGATGGAGTGGAGATTGAAAGGCCAGAATGAATATTTTCTAATTTACATTAACCTAAATTAACTCCAAAATAACCGAACATAAAATTATCCTAACTAACATACTGAACCTAACAAGGAACCTTACCTAATTAATACTAAATTTAAATACCACTAACCTAACCTAACCCATTCTAACTAACTTAACCTAACCTAATCCAACATAAACAAACGTAAAAACATTTTCCTCTTTCATTTTACTACGTGTTTGAACTACCAGAATTACTGTCACCGTTTGATAAGGTTAGGTTAAACTAGTTAGGTTAAGTTGACAGAAGTTGAGTTAGGTTACGTTAACTTTGGTTAGATTGACCAAGGTTAAGTCAGATATTGATCACATAAACACTGGATTAAACTAGGTTATATTAAGGTTTTCTTATTACAGTTAGATGTCTTTCCTCTACACATGTTGCAATTAACCTTAACTCTAGGGTGACTGCTCGTCTGATTTAACTACCAGCTTCCTGTTAAAACATCCTCTCCTCTCTAATATATTTCCCTTTGTTTCTTCTTCTTCTTCTGTTGTTCCTTCTTTTTCTTTTTCTTTATTATATCTTTCATCTCTTCTTCTTTATCTGTTCTGTCATCTTATTGGGGGGGGGGGGTGTCATAGGTGACAGTCACTCACTAACTAAACAATTGGCTGAAGAAGTCTGGTGTTATTCCGTTTTCTTTGATACTATCCCGTTTTCTTTGGTGCTATATAATTTTCATTGATATTATTCCGTTTTCTTTTGTTCTATTCCGTTTTCTTTGGTACGATTTCGGTTTTTTTATGTCTCTGGTTCCTCATTTTTGCCTTTTCTACTATAACCTGAACCCATTTCTAGCATTATCACCCACTTTAAGCAGTTCCAATTACACTAATCCTCCCCTTCTTTCCCCATTTCATTTCCTTTCTTTTTTCTCTTCTCTTTTCTTTTCTTTGTTATTCTACTTCTTTTTAACTCACCTTTCGTATCATTATCACCCATTATCATCACTTCTCATTTTCTATCGATTTCCTCTTCCATTTTCTTTATCGCATCCACCTCCATTTTCTAAGTTTTACCACTTCCCCATTTTCTATTTCAGCACATCCCACCATTTTCTCAAACTTACGTTCACTTGGCGACTTATATACGGTCTTCGTTTCAGAGAAGGAAAACCAGTATATAGAGGTCGTGATGTCTGTCTCTCATAGAAGTTGTTGTTGTTGCGTATAATGTGCCCTTTTTAACTTCTTAGGTAAGCTTCTGTTAAAATTTAAACAAGTTGTGGTCTTAAAGTGTGCCGTAAAGGGGGTGTGAGGCTTGGGTGTTGTAAAGTGTGTGTGTGTGTGTGTGTGTGTGTGTGTGTGTGTGTGTGTGTGTGTGTGTGTTAAGTGTGTCGTAAGTGTGTGTAGAATGGATGTTATAATTGTAGTATGTAAAGTAGATGTTGTTTTGAAAGTATATTGCAGAGTATGTAAAGTATTGTTATTAAGTGAGTAAAATAATAGTTGCAAAATGTATAAAGTAGGCATTGTAAAGTGTAAGTATTGTTGCATCTATATGTTTTACTTTACATTTATAAGTAGTTGTAAAATGTATTCAGTGTTGTGTTCTATAGTGTAATATGTACGTCAAAATAATGGTAATAAGTGTAAATGTTGCTTTAAAATGTAATTAAGTGTTGTATAATTTTAAGTAGTAAGTGTAATTGTAAAGTAAATGTGTGAAAGCATAAGTAGAGTTTTAAAATGTAAGTGTTGCTGTTTTTAGTTGTTGTTCGGTAGTCCCAGGAGGAGGAAAACGAAAAAAAAAATATACGAGAAATAAGTAAGAATACAGATATAAGTAGAATGTTTACAAGCTTAAATACTGTTACTAATACAGAAGTGACTTGTTTTTTTACATTTCGTTATTAATACGTGGAATGAACAGAGCGAGTTTACATAAATACTCACAGTGTTTTATAATAAGTTCATGTGTTCTTGATGTAGGGAGGGTGAATGTAAGTGTGTTTACATATCGTATTTAATTAATGTACCACGTTCTATCATTCCTCAGTGAAAACAATTACGGATCTGTGGTTGAAATGTTGATAATAATTAATTGTCTTATTGGTATCCTAGGTTATGATGTTTGGGTAATTAATTTTGCTAATTGATTTGAGGCTATTTAATAATTATCAGAATTTATTCTTTTTGATCCTAGATTCTTAAGGAAAAAATATCCCCATATGGTACAACGTTCAAGACCTTTTTTTCCTGCGTGACTTTTTTCCCTGTCATCTTTGGGAAAAAACTTTGGTTCCTCCCGATGGCTTTTCTATATTGCTCTCTCTCTCTCTCTCTCAGTTGTTTACTTATCTGGCACCGGCCCTGGGAAACAGAGCTGTGTGTGTGGTGCTGGTCAAATACACAGTGGCATGCTTCTGTAAATATGGTGTGATGTAGTAGTGGTGGTAAGTGATGGTGGTAGATGTGGTGATGGTGGTAGTGATAGTGATGGTAGATATGGTGGATATTAAAGAAGGTTTGGATTATTTTTCTCTGAGTTTTGTAGACGATGTTAGCTCACACACACACACACACACACACACACACACACACACACACACACACACACACACACACACACATGTATGTCTCTTACCCTTAATAAAATAAAAGCATCACTACATAGAGGATTGGCGTACGTTCGTCTGACTCTACTTGTGGGAGAGAAATTCTGACGGTGATTTCACGAGGCAGGGAGCCATAGTATTAGACAGATGGTCCCCTACACCCCCTAGGAGCTCATACATAATCACAAACAGGAAATTTACTCAGAAATATGAACACAAATGCAGCCTTAAGTATACGGTACATGTGTAGTGATTCCCATGGGGTGACACAATCATAGAGGCAGTGGCTAAACCCAGATATAGTTATAAATGTGTCTGAAGCCTTATAGACGCTGTAATGTCTTTATACAATGCAGGTGCAGTAACTCCCCTAAACAAGGTGTGGGTGTAAGTTACTGGCCCTTGTCGTCTCCACATAGTAATGCCCTCAGGAGGTTGTTAACCCTCACGCCCTTGGTGTTCACAGTACGCCAGCATGAGTGAGTCATCAACCACGCCCACTACGCCCGAGGGGGAGCCCTCCGACGCCCACGACACCCCCGCACCCGGCCTCACCACGCCCACCACCCCACACACCTCAGTCAAGGTGAAGATTGTGAAGATTATTGGTCTTCACACTTTTTACAAAACCAGTATTGTTACCGCCATCATTGTTGTCAACAGTATATATATATATATATATATATATATATATATATATATATATATATATATATATATATATATATATATATATATATATATATATATATATATATATATACTAAGTGGCTCCCAATAGCACTTGTATTCACTGACACACCTAAATAATACCTGGTAAGTGTTACCCCCACATACTATATCTCTCTTATTTTCAGAATTATTAGTTGCCTTTACATCTTTACATATCACTCTCTCCCTTCTCCTCACTATAACTTACTTGATCTACTCGGTAAAGAAACACAGAGACGAGTTATTAACAAGATTATCCACCATAGGGAAGCCCTCTTATGAATTATCTCCCAGGGCAGCTCGTAGATTATCGAGCGTAATAAGGCAACTTCCTTCATAAAGTGTGTCCCTGTGGATAACTCGTAATACTATCAGGGAAGGAGCATTGATTTAGCTCTTCAATTATCCTAACAGTCGACGTCGCCAGAAGTAGATTACTAACTCAATATCCGATGACTTTTGATGATTACTGTAATTCTCGTTCTGTATGTGTGTGTGTGTGTGTGTGTGTGTGTGTATGTGTGTGTGTGTGTGTGTGTGTGTGTGTATGTGTGTGTGTGTGTGTAAGGGGAAGGAGTTTTAGGGTAACTCTTTTATCTCTCGTACTTGGTGTCTAACATATACAAAATTGCTTCTTTCTATCTGTGTGATGCCGAGGAGACCATTACATAACAAGGCTCTTATCCTTACTTGTTTATATATCTAATATTTATCATTGTAATTTCTCTTTTATTTCCTTAATCAAGAATAAGACGCCAGTGAGTTTATAATTTACAAGTGGCTGAGAAACTATATTAGGATGAGATGAAGATAAGACACCCCAGGTTAATTCATCTGAAGATTAACTATTCTAACGTTACCTGGGAGGCTTAATTTAGGTTAGGTTAAGGTAAGGTAGGTTAGGTTAGATTAAGTTAGGTTAGAGTGTTTAATCTTTATTTGAAATAAGCTCGGATGACTAATCTTCGGGTGGTATTTATTTTTTCTTCGTATTTTAAGAATTGATCGAGTTTCCAGGTCCGAATATTTGTGTCATTAACAAAATTATATTCGTTAATTCATCGGAGTATTGGCATTAAAAAAATCAATTCTTCCTTCTTTACTTCCTTAATAGGCTGACAGCGGCATCTCCACCACCACCCCGCAGACAGCGACGCCTGAGGACGTCCCTGTGGCTGACAGCCCCAACACCAATACCCCAACAGACAGCCAGCCAACAGAAACTGAAGCAACAGACAGCAGCAGCACACAGACCAGCGTCCTTCAGGGTTACGTTATGGTGCCTATCCTCACTCCGTACTACGATCCTTCAGGTGAGTGTTGATGACAGATAGACGCACAGACAGACACAGACATACACACAGAAAGACAGACAGACACATATACAGACACACAAACACCCTGATATAATACACACAGAAAAAACACACTAGCACCATAGACAGACAGACAGACAGGCGTACAGATAGATCCAAAGACACACACTGACAGACACACTGACAGTGAAACAGATTAAGGCTAAAATTGAGTGAAATTTTATATTAAGACATGTAATCACAGGAGACAGAGCTGAGGTACCAAGGACATAGATGAAATGAGGAGAGAGAGAGAATATGACATCAAGAGAGTGAAAAATAATAAAGAGTTTGATAGCAAGAGAGACAAAGAGTGACGGAGGAAGGGTTCTACAATTTTTACATAAACAAAGAAACACACACTCACCGATGACACCTGAATACGGACTGGCGTGTTGGACATTAAAAAAAAAAAACATCACGGTATAGAAAAGACGCAGCCATGTCAAGTTTCTACAAAAAAAAGAAGGTAGGGAGACTCGTGCTAAACTACCCGTGTCACAGGAGGTACACGCCCGCCCGCCCCTGTGTCTGGTCTGTGTCCATGGTGACTACAGTGGACAAAAGTGTTAAATATTCATCTTTTGTCGCAGTGCTGCAGGTTGTGATGTGGGGGGGAGGTGTGGAGGGTGAGTGATGAAGATGGTGATAATTATTTGGAGGAGGAAGAGGGGGGAGGACTAGGAGGGGGGGGTGAGCGAGAAGAGGAAGGAAATAGTTGTGGTTAATGAGTTGTAGATAGAAGAAAAAGCGAAGAGAAGAAAGGGAGAGAATTAGTCGTGTGGAAGGAGAGACAGAAGAGGAAGGATGAGGACCTGGTGGAGTGGGAGAAAGGTGAGGAGGATAGGGGTAGCAACCTCTCTCGCGTAATGTAGATTTTACTGTCCCCGTTCATATTTTATTCAGACTTCATCTAGTTTGGTGAAGGAGATTTTTTAGGCAAAATTTAGGGCGAGCAAGAATATGCATGACTTAATCTTTGTGATGGACTGACTGCATGTGGGTTGGTGGGACTTGGCACGGCGGGGAAGGATAAATTAAAGTAGTAGATGTGGGCAAGGTCAAATTATCGAGATCAACAGTATTTTCATTAATAGCTACATTGACACATGCAACGGTTTTGTAACCTATAAACCATAAGTGAATCGCTGTAATACATCGTTGAGCTATGAATGGCTGAGAGTATAAAGGTGCTTCCCCGGGTCGTGTTGTAGAGTTGCCACCGCCGCCTACCTGGTACTGTGTTCATTTATATGTTCTGTGCAATATATAGTATTACCTCGGAAATGACCAGAGGCTAGGTTGGTTTTGTCGTGTGTGTGTGTGTGTGCATGAGAGACAAAGTGTGTGTTTTGCAGATTTGTGAAGTATGGACGTGGCTGTTATTGCTAATGGAGGTCACACGGTTCAGTGGCCTGGCGACGCTAGTGGATGATTCTTCAGTATTTCTTATATACGTTCATTTATATATCATTCTAAATCGACTTGAAAACAAATTCTGTCTTGAGTAGGCGTACGTTCATTACCGCTATCCAAGCTGACATCACGCCTAACGAACCCGAAATAAGGTTGTTTCTGTTCTTTAAAATTTGGTACCAGGAGTGAATCTCTATATTTTGGCGATTTTCGAAAATGGTAAGACACAGAGCAATACTCAAGGAACGACGAAGAAAGATGGTGGTAGCGTTCGTACGATATGTCCATGTTGGGTTTTATTTTGGGGCTGAGAAGCGCACGGCCATTATATACATCACTGTCTCTTGCTCTAGTCTGGGATTAAGTTGCAACACACATTCAGATTTTCCTATTTTTAACCCGAATTGTATACAAGGTGACGAGGTTTTACTTGCGGACGGTACATTGTTTTCCTTTAATGTTAACCCTCCGTGTAAATTTAACAGATTGTATCTTGATATCAAAGAAATTGTTAATATGACATTCGCTGCTGGAGAATTTGTCAACTGGCAACACTTTTAATGCTTACGAAATTTACAATGTCAGTACTCTGAAGGATTAACGATTAAGGAGATGAACGGGGTAATGGCAGCGTAGCTAGTCCTGGCTAGGTCAAGAAGTTTATTTAATAACTGTAAATATTGTTTTATTCTGATATATTTAAAGGTGCGAGTACATTATAAAAACATATGGTTGTCTCAAAACTAAACATCGAACAACAGTGTGCATTTTTTTTTACCACGGGATAGAAGTTGTACTACTGAGGTAAAACATACGCATTGTTTATTTGCTTCGAAATTCAGTAATCTGTAGTCGTGGGTGCTTGAATCGTATTAGAACGAAAAAAAGGGGAAATTTCAAGAATAGATGTAGTTATTTTTTTTAGGCTTGATATGAGTTAAAATGTGCCAACAAGTAGTGAAGTGGCAAGGTGGGTAGTTCTCTTTTGGTGTTGAAGATAAAAGTTGTTTGTGTGGTGAGAGGACTCGTGTAGCCTAGCATCTTATCTGTTTCGAGTGACCGTGGGAGAGCCCTTGATACTGAAGACCCGCTCTCTGTCTCCCTCTACTCACAGTGGAGAGGGAGGGAGGAATGACGAGATCACTGCCGCTCTCCTTCTCCCCTTCCGTTTTTCTCGCACTTCTCACTTTCATCACTTTCCCTGCGTCCTGTTTTCTTTCCATTCGTTCTCCTTCACTCCCTTTTCATTTATCGCTCCTGAAATATTTTAAATTTATTCCTTGTTTACTTTTCGTTCGTTTTCTTTCCACTTTCATTTGTGTATTTTCTTTCTCCTCACATTCCTTGTCTTCCTCTCCCCATTTGTACTACGAGGGATCTTTGTGAACAGTACCTGTTTTATGAACTACTTTTTAGTTACGTCACCCAGCTGTATGAATAGCAGTCCTGTTGATTGATAGGCCAACTCAGTGACGCACCAATTCTTAAGTTTTCCTTGTCTGGTCTATTCATTGTCATTGGTTTGTTTTTATAAGTTCTGTAAAGTTTTCAAAGTGTATCATTGTCGTGTTGCTTTTCATGAGATGTTTGAATGTTTAACCCACTGTTTGTCGTTTATTTTTGGTGTTTTCCTTTTGAACTTTATGATGCGATAACTCAACTGCCTTATGGCGAAGATTTTATACGGTATTTGGTAATTTTTTTCTATTGATTTATTTCACATGACATTGAATCGAATGTCTTTTGTTCTTAGAAAATATGGGCGACGTCAAGATGTATTTCACCTGGCTAGAAACAAAGTAAAACACATGGGTGGGTGGATGGGAGAATGAGTGGGGGAGGTTGGTGACTCAAGTGTGGTTTTTGTAGCTCGGGATTTTCTTTTCTTTTGACAGGAATAAACATAGAATAGACTGAACGAGATGAGACAACCGATACGAAGACTTGGCACAGAGGCTAGGAAGATGGGGGTGGTGGGTGCTATGCCCCCCCCCTCCCCCCAACCCAATATCTAACCCTCCTCGTCTCCACCCACCCCTTCAACCCCTCCATATTACCCCTAACAGATAAAAGGGCGTCGAGGGAGGATAAGAGGGGTGAGCACACGTCTTGGAGCTGTTTGAGGAAGGGAGGATGAATATACAGTATTGCGGTGTTACGTGTTAAAGGGCTTGGTTATATATTATTTGTAGTGCCACGTGTTATAAGGATCTGATAAATGTAATACCACATGTGTTAAGGATCATCTGAGTCTGACACCATGATACAAAATCACAATGTATTTTGGTAGTATGTGTCTGGGAATGAGTCGTCACTAAGCTCTCCACTGCTTTTTGAGGATATGCCAAGTCGCGATTATCATTTGATTGACATACAACGTCTAGCTTTAGAATCAGGAGCTGTGTTTTGTATTAGAGCACAGAGTAATATAGTGGGATATTTAATGTCGGGGAAAGTCAAAGGCCCAGGTATCCTAGTTGTTGCTATGAAGTAAGGAAGGAACTGTTGTACTCGTCCGGAAAAAATCTCACCATTGCACTGGCTTGGGTAGTACGTATACTAAATATATAGAGTAATGTTAAAGGCGTAGTCACATCAGGTCATTCTTTTAAGCCTTAGTGACTTGTTAGTTTAAGCTGTGTGTAGCATCTGTTCGCCCTCACGCTGACGTAGTGTTTTAACCTATACATCTCTTAAGGTTTAGGTTGTACTTACTTTTGTATTCATCTTCTTCATCTCGTACATTGGTTGATATATTTTCAGGAGAGACTTGTGGACTAATTACTGTCCTTCAAGTTATCCTCTCGACGGCGTTATCGTAGTTGAGCTGCAGTTAAGAGTTTGGTTTGGGACATTTTTGCATGAGGCTCGTAGTTCAGTATATTGTGAAAATTATTAATTCAACGTGAAGGCCAACTGCGTAAGTACATTTATGATTATGTATGGTTTCACGATAATAACAATCAGTTACAGTACAGATTTTAAGAGAAGTTAATATTTTATAATGAATATTTACCGTATATTCTGTGATCTCAGCCCCCCTATTGTGTGATAAACGTATCAGCTAGTCTTAAATATACTGGTGACAGAGCAGGAACAATCAGGGCTACGAATGGCTAAGTTGCTGAAGGCGCAGAATCACAATGAATCATATCAGTTCCAGTGGGGTGAAAAATACGGACGTCAGTGATCTTGTATGTCAAAATGAAATGAACTCTTCACCGTGTAAATGATTCCTCCACATTTAAGAGAAGGGAAAGCTCTCCTCAATTAATGTAGTACATAATTTAGCCGTCGTGTAGTGGTGGCGCCGTGGTGGGGAGGGTAGCATCATGGTGAGAGAAATAGGACCAATACTGTCCCGTGTTTACATTTTAGACACCAACTAATATGGCAGAACCTACCAAAATAAATGCCTGCAGACCCTCACAAAGAGATATCTTATCACCTGCACGCCATCTTTATGTTCTCGAGTAATATTAAAATCAAAGCTTCATTATTATTAATTAATTCTAGGGTATATATTGCTTGTTTCTTTTTATATTTTAGGCATTGATATATAGGTGTGCCCTGGTGTAAACACGTGTCAACAGATGGCCTCTAAACGCAACACTTGTGCCGAGGTGATTATTGCGGATTTACTGACTCTGCTGTTTTAAATAACCTGTGTTTATACATATGATAATGGGATATTGCCGGGAACCTCAACACACACATTTTAACAAACAGCGTAGTAGTCCTTAGCGTATTGACCTTCACACAACTTTGCTTCTTTTACTGATTTTGGTATGAACATTTAATTATTCTGTATAGGTGATGTATTTACTCGCGTGGCTTTCCCTTTATTTTTCTCAGTATACCTTTTATGGTCGAATTAATTAACAAGGCATGTCTAATTTAGCGACAGTGAAAGCTACCATTGTGTGTTATTACCCGAGGAAAATTTTGCCTCGTGTTGGTGGTCTGGCCAGCATCTCGCCCTCCCCACACACTCGTCCACCAGATGAGATTTAACACTTGACGCTGTAATGGGGGATGGGGTGGTCGAGTGGATACAACGCTCTCCACCTGTTCCAAGAGTCACTGGTCGCCTGGGGCATCTCCCGTTCACCCAGCAGTAAATGGATATCCAACTTTTGGATTGGGAAGAGAAGACGGCCGTCGGGTATAGTATTATCGCTGCCCCAGACTAACCACTGCCTATAGGACCCACTTTTAATTGAAGATTAGGCAGAAAGTGTCCTGTTCCTCTTGTAATAATGTGTCGGTTTATTACAAGCGGTGGGGATGCTGGATAAAACTTGGGTGTTTCAATGAGCGTTACCTTTGTCAACCATATATAGCTTTTCAGGTGTTTCGTTGAGTGACTTTTTGTCAGCTCTAAGGTAATGATAAATTTGATCGGTGGGAGAAACAACTGAAGATGCTCCGTGAATGATCCATAATTAGAAAATTATTCTTTGTGGTTGCCGGAGCTTTAGGTATCCAACATTAGCAGCTCAGAGACGGCTGCCACCATCACGAGAACCTTTTTTCGCCACTGTTACACCTTTTTATGAATGGTTTTCTCCTTGACGGGCTCGGGGAAGCAAATGGGGCGTCTTGTAAGCAGCTGCCTCCCTCCCGCCTGCCTGCCGCCCCGCCGCCGCCCCGCCGCCGCCCCGCCCCGCCATCCCTGGTCCCCCTCCCTGGGCAGTATTAGGAGAGCCGAGCCTTTGGTGGAGCCTGCTTGTCTCCCCGCTCGTGCACTCCGGGGATTCATGGCTCCCGGGGCAGTGTGTGTGTCCTTACAGCAACATTCGTCTTGAATTGCAAACTTTCCCTGGAGGGGATATTTATCGTTCTTTGAAGTTACTCGACTTGGAAAAATGATAGTTCAGTTCTCGTTTAAGCGGTCGCGTTTCGTCATTCAACGTCTGGAATGCGTGGCTGTTAGAGCTTCAGTTTCGGGTCGATAGCTGGTTTACCGAGTCTTAAAACCTCTGTGGGGATCAGTGTGTGGAAAGTACATTTTCTTGCGATAATCTCTTATGCTTAGACACCGTGGAGTAGCAGCAGTGTCATTAATTTCCTATTGCATTTATGACTAAACTTTTAAGCTTTTGATAGTGTTAATGTCATGAAACATGATGAAGGTAGTTATAAAGATAACTAACTAATGTTAAGTTCAAGAGTGACAAATACACCCCACTTCCGTTCATTCTCTTGTAGAATTATCTGCTTAGTGTGTGCTCCCACCTTTATAGTCCGTTACCATTAGATACCCTCGCTTGTAGAGACCATTATACCCCTCCACACACAGCCAGGATACCTTTAAGATTAATCCCAATAGAGAGACTGTTGTTCTGTTGAGCTCGTGTCTACGCAGTCCTCCTCTTTACCCGTTGTCTTCACCTTCGTTTAGAACCTGGCGCTCTGTTTAGTCGATGATGTGGTCATGACTCTCCCTCTCTCACGCAAGACGGTTCTGACATAGAGGGATTTGTCTGCCGATTTTTTCTTCTTGGAAGATATACAGAGGTTGGGGGCGTTTTTGTTTTTCCGTGTATGTAAGTAGATAGATGGGGCCATTCATTACTGGTATACATGTAAATACTGTATTTCACACTTTCACAAATTTATGAACTGCTTTTTCTAGAGCCATGGCGAGTGTTTGATATACAATATAGCACAGTACTTGAGCATTTTAGCTCATAAACCTTTTTGGAGTCGCCTGAAGATTAATTCCCCAGCTTATATCACCTTAAGATTAACCACTCTAACCAAACCTCACCTCACGCAACCTCACGTTTAATCACCAGGTGAAATAATTGGGGCTAATCTTCAGGTGATTCAAGTACAATACGTAATTATAAATATGGACAACTAAAGTAGACTGACTGTGTGTACATTGTATTTTGCCGTGAAAGTAAATGTGGATGCCTTGACTCCTGCCTACTATGCTTACCATCCAGTTCTCCCACAGCCCACCAACCATCAATCCATCCCACTGCATGCACCACTTACGCCCACTTCCTACCCCCACACACCACACCCCTTCCCACCCCCTTCCTTCGCTCGTTACCTACTTAACCATCACACCCTAACCTTCACTCTTACTATCCCCGAGGACCTCCCACGCCCGGGCATCACCACCTCGTGACCAAGCGACTGTTTATGTAGTAGGTGCTAACAAGATGGGGCCTGGGTGTGGTGATGCGGGTGACGGCCAACTCCTTACGAAATCATGGGTGTGTTGGGGGACGGGGGGTCACTAGCGAACCTGACCGCTATAGCCAAGGGTTCGTCTCTCGTCAATACACCTGCCATCACCAGTACACCAACAAATATCCTGTGGATAAAGCCTCACCTGAGAGAATCATTGGATAATTTTCATTAGAGCTTAATCCCGTAGGAGAAAATCTCATCAAGCGACACTCCGGTGAACTAGACATCACTGAATCTGAAGTGTTGATTTGTCTGGTCACTTGGGAGATGTTTTAAACTATTCAAGAACCTTCTAAAGCCTAAACAAACAAGCAATTGAATTTGATAATGTGTAATAGATATATTTGCGTGCGCCATTAATTTTGGGCACCATTGTGTTTTGGGGCCCGTTGCGCCCCATCTTCTAATGGGTTATAAACTTGGTGGCACATTGAGGTCACGTCTTTTTTTTTTACATTGTAATTACGCTTAATTGGTCCCAGGCCCCAGTGAGCTCCAGGTTGAATTGATTTTTTTATAATAATGATAAAACTTGGTGTCTGTCTGTCTGTGAGTGTGTGTGTCTGTTCCAGCCATGGTTCCAGAACAGAAGCAGGTAGAGGCCTCAAACTTTACACACATACTATAAGATGGGTTCCAAGTTTTGTGCATCTTGGTATTAGTTTTGACTACGGATCCCCGGGTGGTGCGAGAAGGAACCAAAAATATTCCCCAACTGAGATATCACCAGGGTGATTGCAGGAAATGGTTACCCGCGTCAGGGAGGACAAACTGTGACAGCCATGGTTAGGGTAATGTAATAGTGTTAGTTGTTAATACCCAGAAGAATTTCCAAAGTAACCACAAGTCTCTCAAATCATTCTGGCTCGCGAATCAAATCAAATATAAACATTTCTTGCATTTCGTGCCCCGGGAAAGACTCCCTGGATAATCGAGAACACCCCCCCCCCTCCCTTTATTTTAATATTCATAATAGGTTGGATTTCGCACTGCTTTAAACGCCATCATGATTATCTGCAAGGTCCATGTGGTCGTTAAGTGTAAGTTTTGTCGTGTAAATAAAGAAGATGGCTGAGGTGTAGAGGGAGACAACAGCAGTCACTTCTTATGTCACGGGACGCGGCTTAAGAATAATTCGTGGTCATCCTTCCCTTGTACAGACTTGATGTTATACAGCTAGAAAAACCACGTGGATTGTGTACAGTATCTATAACAATAGGAAGTTCAAGCTAAAGAGAATTGTTCATTGCTTGTGCTGAGGAGTTCCTAGCCACGCTGTAGATCCACTGCGGAGAATTTACACACAGGAATCATTAACTTGAATCCTGAGTAAGACGAGGTCCCACCCCCAGGCGTCTTCCGGTAATTAACAGCTTTTAAATGGAGCGTCAGTGAGAGAGGGAGTTGGAGACGCCAGATGTAAGATGAAATGGAGAGGTTGAGAAGGACGGATGGAGATGAGGAGGAATTGAAATAAAGATAGAGAGGCAGACTACTAAAAAATTCGGACCGGATGTTTAAAAATAAAGTGAGTGGCGGCAGGAAGGGAGATGACTGGGATGCTGGAGGTGACCTGGACGAGATAAGACTGGCAGCAGGATCCATTAGGGAGGGTAAACTCGCTACCACATAGAACCCAGATTGAGACGGGGGGGAGGGGGAGGATGTCGATAAGGTGGAGGAGAGGAAGGACTTGGTGAGGGAAGGTGAGGAGGAGATAGATGAAAGGCTTGTCTTGTAGAAAGGGTGTTTGGTGGGGATACACGTTGTTGAACCATAACGAGGGTTTGGAAATCAATTTAACGCAACGATTGTTTCCTGGGCTCAAAGGTTTTCTCTCTCTCTCTCTCCTCGGGTGGAAAACTGTTAAGGTTGCGGCGACGTAGTTGAAAATGTGGCATCATTCACTAGGAATAAACTCTGAAGCCCCCAGAGACCTAGCGGAGCTTGACTTTTGATGCCCAGTTAAGAAAATATATTATAATGTGTGTTGTTCGTTTTATAACTGCTGCTGGTACTGATCTGGCTGTTGGGGTCGTTTCTACCTGTAGCTCATTGCTGGAGCGATTTTTATTTTTTATTTAGTAATGGATACAGGACGAGGACCCAGGGCCAACAGAGGGGGTTTGGCTGGTGTGAACTAGTGACCAACAGGTCGTGAGGGAAAGAGTGGCAGCACCTGGGGTGAAGAATGAAACGCATCGATTGATCCAGGAAAGATCTAGTGGAGGTGACGGGAGGAAAGGACCAACTCTGAGTAAACTGGTTGCTAAAAAGACAGATTGGACTCCTGACGTTGCACCGTCTTGCAAGAGAAAGTTGTTAACCGACTTGAGACGTTTCGTGGACTCTTGTGTCAAAAGTGTTCATAAAAACTTAAAACAGTCTTTATTATTTCATTTTTCTTGTAAACAAATTAATTCAGCACCAGCTGGAGGCTATTACTTTTTCGTAATGTTTATTTTATTTATTTATTTTTTTGTTAACCACGGTGTGTCGGCATCGTGACACTATAAATATGTTAAGTTCCCTCATAACACACATACGCACTTGTAGCTGCATAATAATTTTACTCTTTCCCTGGGGTGTGGCGTGGAGTGAAACACCGTGGCAAGGCGTGGCGGACCATCCTCTTGTTTACGTATACGGTACGCGGCGCTCTGATGATAGTGACCAGTATGTGAGATACAAATCACAACACGCCATCGTCTCCTGCCCCGCCCAGCCCAACCAGATTATGAGAGATTGGTTCTGTATTATTTTTTTATTCTTAACTGGAGATAAAACACATCAGGTTACAGTAGTCTTGTTGAGGTACGGTCGCCAACACTGTTTACTACTAACTTGGGCGAGCAAGTTATTTTGTTTCTGGTATCAACTTGCCACATAAGGCGCATCGAGTATCACCTCATCTGAGCTCTGATTCACGTAGATCCATAGGATTTTTTTGTAATACTAGTTAAGCATTGTTAAGGGAATAAATGTAACCCACGATTGTCTTTGAATCCAAGACTTGGGCCACCCTGAGCGTACAGTTCACACACCCGGAAGCCCCATTTAACAACTACTCTCGTACTGTTGTTCTCACACAAACCTAAGTGTGAGACGGCACTAAACCGTCTTCCAGTGTAATATAATTTGTGAAAGGGAGAATTCAGTTGTTATTAGACACACACACACACACACACACACACAGGTATTACATATGCAGTGTACTGTAATACTTCTTGCTGTTTTCTTGCACCCATTGGAAGCTGACGCATTATAGGTTCCCTTTGTTGTCTAGTTAACTGAAGTAAGTGTGTGGGTGACTGCCTTGGTGAATGTTGATGTAGGTAAGTGTGTGGGTGGCTGCCTTGGTGAATGTTGATGTAGGTAAGTGTGTAGGTGGTTGCCTTGGTGAATGTTGATGTAGATAAGTGTGTGGGTGGTTGCCTTGGTGAATGTTGATGTAGGTAAGTGTGTAGGTGGTTGCCTTGGTGAATGTTGATGTAGGTAAGTGTGTAGGTGGTTGCCTTGGTGAATGTTGATGTAGGTAAGTTTGTGGATGGGTGTTTAAAGTTTTTCCTGACCGGAACAAAACTCTGTAATCAATATAGGCATGTTTTCTCGTTTGAAGATAGGGAATTTTATTTTTTATTTTTGTTTTTCCCGCGAGGGGGCTTGTTTATTGGGCACCCCCTTGCATCCTGTGCAAGGTAAAGCGCAAAAGCGTTTACAGCGTGACCGAACATAGGTTCAAGCCTGTGTCAGGTCAAAGTCACAGATCAAGGTCAAAATGTCAGTTATGACAACGGGAATATGGCGTTCCATGGCACTCGTATAAGACTTGGCCATCATGCTGACAGTGAGGGTAGATGGGTGTTGCAAATACAGCTCTTTAGTTCCCCCTGATGTTTTCTACCATAACGCCTTCCATTAATAGAAAGGCATAGACAGTTATCTTATTTATTTTTACATGCCTGTATCTTGTAGTAGACGTTACGTATTAATTCATTTGGAATTCTACTTAGAAATTGATCAATGTATCGATAGGAATTGAGGGCAGCGGGTGGTGGTAAAAACCTCGGAGGTCGGATGGGTATGGGAGGGTTGAGGGGAGAGAGCTATAAGCGTATATGGGTGAGTGGGGATGAGTAGGCGAGGGAAAGGAGGGGGCGAAGGAAGGGGTGGGGGAGGTAGGAACGGCAAGGGGCGTAGAAGGGTGGAGACGCCACGGAGCACGGACTGTTGCCAAATACTGTAGTAGCTTTAGTCATGTGCCTCGCTCAGGGGAGGGGAGGGGGTGAAGGGAGAAGCAGGTTATATACACCAGCAGGCCGCTAGGAGGACGCAGGTTATCTTCACTGCTTCTACATCTGTTAAAAAAAAGCTTTATAATGCTTTTCATGAAGGTCCTCCTCATGGGTCTTGTACCGGGGTGTCAACTGGCCTGGAAAACTTGGAAAAGTCGGGGAATTTTACAAATAAACCTGGAATTTTATGTGAATTCAGTTTAACTTCAAAAATATTGTTATTTTGACAGCAATCTTACCATAAAGTAATGATGTATTGTATAATTGGTAAATAATTCAACTTTTAGGAACAAATTACAGTAAATAGTCCACTCTAATAACTGAATTGTCTGTGTACCTGTCATATTTCAGCATTTCATGTTAGTGATCAAATAACCAAATATTACAAGTTATACCTACTAATTCTGCAATGAGTATTGTTAAAGATGAATTGTTCTTATAATTAAGTTCCTTTATTCAAGTGGATTATTCTACATTAATTGAGAGTCAAACGTGGATTAGGAGTGTGATTTTTCGGTCTTTGCCGGATTTCCGTGTTTTTTTTTTTTTTTTGAGAACGTCCAGGTCGACCCACATGAATCGCACAAATCCAAGGAGAAAAATTTGGAGGTGGATGTGTCAAGGTCTTTGCCAATGTTCATCACTAGGCTTGGGGTGGGTCACGAAAGGGTCTTCATTTTTCTTGATTAATATCATTTATATCATCTTAAAATTTCCCAGTAGTATATACATGCTATTGAAAACCTCTAATTTTGTTATTCTGTCTTAATAAATAACAAATTAATGTACCTGGAATTTTTCAAATTTACTCCTGGAAAAGCCAGGTAATTTTTTTGTCTGGCCAGTAGACACCCTGTGTACGAACCTTGAGTAAGACTGTCTTTATGGTTATTAATTTCCACACTAACGGAGTATGATACTCAAATAAACCAGTTCTGTATTCTGCTGCTAAAGTTTCTAGTGAATCATAAAATCACAATAATGAATGACTTTCACTTGAACTAGAAATTATAATGTGTTTAATGTTTATTGCGGGGATCCATGGTGGATAGGTGTACGCCGCTGTTGTAAATTTTAGTCTGTAAATTTTAGTCGGTCATTTGTCAGTCCCATCAACACATCCGTGTGATACAAACTGTTCACCAGATCCCTGTGAACGTTGGGGAGTACACCCTTTTAATTGGGTGTAATCCTTGTAAAGTCACTCATCTGTCAGCCACAATGCCAACACGACCTTGGAGAGGCTGGACAGTACTACCTCTTAATATTTTATGGATCTGCCCCTGTCTTGTCTGGAACAAAACTTGTATCGATGTAGATACTACTTGGGTGAAACTGCACAAGAATGTATATCAACACTAGACGATGTGCACAACACCCAGATACAAGAATTCAAGTCTTGAAGCTGTAATGTCACCGTTCAGGGTCAAGTGTCAATTTTGGCAATGGGCGTCTGTATTGTCTGGCGGCAGGCCTACTAATGTTAAAGCTCAATTTCTTCTACCGGCTGCTGAATCACTCTGCTCGGCTTTATTGTAGCTACTGCCATAAAAACAAACTCAGAATGTAGTGCTGGTCATATATGGAGGCCAGACGAATGATGTTCAGTAAGGTCGTTGCTGTGGACTTGTCTGATGATATATTTATGTGACAAAACTTCCTCAACTTGAAAAATGGCTGTTGCTGCTGCCGCTAAATTCACAGCTTTCGTTTGGTTTGTATATAAGTCATATAATTGAACAAATTTAAGTAATAAAAACCATTTTAAACCTTGTTACGTTAATACATATTAAGAAAAACGTCAGTATGAAGCTATAAATAGCGTGTGTCGGATCAAAGAGGTCAAGTTTCACTGATAAAACTTAGAAATCTAGGTCATGAGTGTTACTCCAACAAATGTGATGGCGTAAGGGCAAGATCATGAGTATTTTCCGCTAAGCTTGTAACTTTAGCTGGGAATTGCCGCTTTAATTGAGGGGTAAAATTGTATGTTTACCAAAACAAAATACATAAGCATTTACGAAAAAATTATATTCCATAATTTGTGACTTTCGACTACGCATTTCTGTTAAAATGGTTAAAACAACAGAATAATTAAAATCATTAAAGTGGTCTGTGGATGTAGAATTTCTAAGACTGAATGTAATGTATTTGCAACTCAGTAGGTCACTTCATCGTCCACAGGTGGCAGCACTTACAGTGGGGAACACTCAGTCGGCTAATATTTGTTTGGTTATACTGTGCAGGTTGCCATCTGACATACACTTACAGCATATTCTACATACGTATATACACACACATGGAACCATTATAACACTGATCATATATATAATTGCAGTTAACCTTCGGGTATTTGTAGATATATAATTGGTTATAAATAACTAATATAACTAATATTTTGATATACACGAGTAGGTTCCCCTCTCCCTTGCCAGTTCAGGCCAGTGTTTATCCCTCACGTCACTGTCACGGGATCATTCTCGCCTGTTCTGCAACGATAAGATCATTCTTTCGCTTTGGTTCTAATAAGAAGGTTGTTATAAGCATCTAATGATCATCTGACAGTTTAGTGCGTTTATAATGTGAGTACATTAATAACAGTATTGTGTTGTCATGGCAGTCTCAGTGGTTGTTGAATGAGATCATAATCTCCCCCCAGAGGTGGATCTACTTCTAATCGTAATGGCGGTGGCAATAACTATGTACAGTATCTCATTTTCAGCACTTCATAGCTTTGTTGGTAGGATTAACAATAATGGTGATTCCCTTTATAACTGGAAGTGAACGTTATAACCCTTTGTAACGTTTTTTTTTCTTGTCATAAATCAGCACAAGAGAAGGATGGTGTAATGGTAAGATTATGAAAGTCATACGTTCAATGTTAGAAAACGGAATGTTACAGTTC
The DNA here is from genome assembly GCF_018991925.1 of Homarus americanus. Lineage (NCBI taxonomy): Eukaryota > Metazoa > Arthropoda > Malacostraca > Decapoda > Nephropidae > Homarus > Homarus americanus. The sequence continues at coordinate 15,167,288 of NW_024735442.1, forward strand.
ACTGCTATAAGGGGTAAGGCTTATCGTTTGTCATAATTTTGATCTCACCGATTTTGTTCAAAATCTGAAGATATGTACCCTGTACTGATTAAGGATCTGTTGTCTACAAATTCCATCTAAAAATATATAATTATTTTTTTAATCCTGATTACTAACTGCCTACTGTTTTTCAAATACTGTAGGTCATCGTGGTGCACAATTTGGCTAAAATTTCCTAGTGTTAATAGAAAACTGATTTTTTTTTTAATCTGAGATTTAGAAGCCCTGCACAAACCTCTATCTGATGATTTGAAGTTGTGAAAACTACTTTGCATATCATGCAGTCCATATTTGGCAGCTTGGTTATTGTAGATACAGTAGGTCCCCAGGTTAGGTACCTTCGACTTACGAACATCCACCGATACGAAGGAGGTTCCATAAAGTTAAACTTTATTATTATTATTGTTGTTTTTGTTTTGTTTTTGGGAGGGAAGCTGTGGGGGGGATTAACCCACCCAAGTACATTAGACAACACCTTATGCTTCAATACCTCCCTGTTTGATAGCTGCCTACTCTACCGTTACCTGATGACTCATTTTTTACTTTCGTTTACTGAATTTTGTCATTCTATTTCTCCTTTTCTCTTAAATTAAGTGATTTTAGATCTATATAATGGCTTAGGCTATGATATACTGTAATGGGATTTTAAACATTGTTCTCTAAGTACAGTATGCACATAGGGTATATGTTTCGACTTCTGTACATTTTTTACTAAAGAACGTCTGTAGCAACGAAACTCATACGTAACCGAGGGACTGCCTGTACCCGTAAAGATATTTGTTGAATTTAAGACGTTAAATATGATTGCATATACTGTATAATGAGATGAAATGATAGCTATGACAAACATTGGGTGATTTTTCATACCTATGTAAACTATGGTGTCGTACATAACATCACAATCTATTTAATTTCAATGCACTATGCAATTCCAAGCATACATTACCAACAGTTTCCTTTTTGTGAGGCTTTCCAGTGACTTCAGTAAGGGTTCATTCACTTGAATCACTGTTTTATTGATGTTAAAAGTTTTGAAACAACTTGAGAGTAATTATTTTGTTTATGATTTTATTATTTTAGGTTTTTTAAATTGATAACAGTATGAATATGAACTGTCTGGCATGGTATTCACTTAATGTAAATCAACCCAGAATATACATGGCAGGTTAATTTTAAATTCTGTACTGTTTACTTGACAGTCATTAGTGTAATACCCTGCATGTACAATATACTGTAGTATGGTACTGTATATATACTATTTCTGTATATGATTTTGTAATACTTAAATAATTTCTAGCACTTCATGTGACTCAACATATTGTTATTACAGTGCTGTATGGGTACCCGGTGGTAGTGGCCAACCAACAACAACAACAGCCACCACCACCACTGCCACAACATTGCTATGGTAAACGGAAAAAGAAAAAATACCAGCGTAGACGCCATGCAGATGTCCCAGCTGCAGTAAGTATCTCAATTTGCTCGGTTAAAACATTCATAAAACTTTTAATTTCAGTTTAATGTGCAGTCACTCCAATATTGTTATACTTATACAAAATTTTTGAAGTGCTGTAAGCAGTTCTACGCTTTGCCCAGAAGCATACGGGGAAGAGGGTGCATATTTAATAGTACTGTACAGTATATATGGGCACATTATGCCACCAATGCATATAAATCATATAAATTAGAAAGGTAGCTAGTTCTTCAACGTGCTGACCACACCTATTACAAGCCTTCACTGACTCAAGGTCACTCCACCTCACAACCTGCCTTGCCTCCCTAAGCCATTCCTGTATCTTAAAAGCCTTCTCTACATCTTAAAATTATTTTAAAATCACAAGATATTGACATATTTCATTAGTCCCCCCTCTCCAAAGCCCCCTGAATCTCTCAATAACTTCCTTCATTGGAGAATACTCCTAGGCTTTCACATATTATGCTTGCCACTCACAGACCTCATCCTAAGTTCTTCCTGCCTTTCATTAGCTGTCTTCTACTTTTTACAAACTCTACCTTTCATAAAGCTTCCCTGATTTCACAAGTCTTCCCAGCCTCTCAAACTTTGCCTGCCTTTCACAAGTACGGTACATGTATTCCCTCCCTGCCCCACATGAACACTTCATGCCTTTCAAAAACCCTCTTTACCTTGCACAAGTTTTTCATACCTTATATAAAATATCCTTGATTCTCAAAACCCCTTCTTCCCTTTCTTAAGTGCCCCCTTCCTTGAAGTTGATAATTATATCCTTCATGAATTAGTAGAGAACTACAGCTTTCCAAAGGATTGTTTTTATATTATATTTGTTTCATTATACCACCCATTGACTGGTAGGAGTTTATCTCAGCTTAATAAAGTCCAAATATCAAAATGTGACTACTCCTTAAAGGGTTAAGAGATATTCAATAATTATATTTTTTGTTATAATCTCTGAACTTGAAGCCCAGTATATAATGTAAGGTTTAGGGTACATTTACAAATTAAGTGCAGCAAAAAAAAAGATATGTACAACAAAATAAGTTATAGTACTTATTCCAAATCCCCAGTGTTTTAAAGATGGAAATTTCTGTATTAACTACTGTGTAATTACAGTTATATTACCATATGTTTTGCTACATAACCTTCATCTTTTTACAGGGAGGTTACCTGGATCCACAGTTGTATACTGGTGAACCATTTGTAGCAACACCTGGTGGTTATGTGGTACCAATAGAGGCAGCAGCATCTGTCTGTCAAGTTCATGGCCTTCAGTACGTAACTTCCCCTGCCTTCCACCAGCACCCATCTGACGAAGGTTTTGTATCTGTCCAACACTCTCCTTACCTCCCAGAAGTAGCCACTGAGCCACCTTCTGCAGAAGTACAGCAGCCTGAAGGGACCAGCCAGGACGAGGCATCCAAAACAGTCTTTAGTGATCTCCAGGATACAGAGCGACGACAGATACAAGAAATATTACAGGAACGTGCAAAGGTTGGTAAGTCAGATTCCACAGAGTCTTCAGATTCGGGTGTATCAGAATCTGAGGAAACTGCTGCAGCTGAGCTCTCTTGTGATGAATTGGAGACTCTTAAGCAGCAGACCTCCCAGGCATCAGCATCAAGTGTGTCAGAAGAGTATACAACAGATGTAAATTCCTCCACTACACTGCCATGTCAAGAAGGAATTTCATCAAGCAATTTGGAAAGGGTAGTGCCAGAAGTAGTATCTCAAAAAGATGGTACTGAGAAAAGTATTCCTGAGTCAGATATCACACAGACTCAAGAAGATAGTACGGGTGAATTGAACAATGCTCAACATCACATTACTGATGGCATTTCATCAGTAACTGTAGAAACCAATGATAATCACACTGAATTATCAGATATTAATACACAAGAATTAACTTGCACAGAAACTCTGCACACAAGTCACTTAGATGGCTGCATCTCAAGTCAAAGTCCAGTGAGCAGCACTGAAGTTAGAAGCATTCAGAGAAACTTTCAGGGAACAGACGAAGTAAACCTTGCTGAGAGTTATAATCATGGACCAGAAGTAGAAACAGTCAGCCTTGAATTTCAAGTGAGAGATAAATTTGAAACTCCTGATGAGGTAACCAATGAAAAAGTACTTCAAGACAAAGTTACTGAGAATGAAATAATTTATTTTGATGCCAGTTTAGCTACTGCAAATACAGAGTGTGAGAGTGTAGATGAGTCTGCTATTGACAAGACTGCTAACAACTTCAAGGAATTGCCAGAGGGGGTTCAAGAATTTGAAATAAACCATTCAGAAAATTCTTTGGTGCTTAAAGCTGATGATTTAATAGATAAAGTGGTAGAGGAAAATAGCTTGGCAGCAACCACATTGCAAGAAAAATCTGAAATTTACAACAAAGTAAAAACAGTTGAACTGTTGACAGAATTTATCAGTCCTCTTACATTAAGTAAGGAAGAAGCACTATCCAGTAGTAAAGTAATTAATCTTGATGCAAAAAATTCTCATGAGATAGTAGAACATGAAGAGAACTCCATTGTTACAGAGAGTGAGAATGGTGTTACAGTTAACCAGAGGTCAAAATGTAATTTAAAGGATGGAGATAATGATGAAAATGGTATAGATCGAGCAAGCTTTAAGGACTTGAAAGTCACAGAAGCTGTCAAGAGGTGGATTAGAGAGGTAACTCCAGAAAAAGCATTTTCACTGACTGAGGAAGTTCAAACTCGTTTGTTATCAGACCAGGTCCTTTTTGAGGAAATGGACACTGAGGATGAATATATTGAAGATGAGATCTCGGAAGATGCAAAATCCATTACTGTCATGGAGCCAAAAAACGTGAAAGGCAACCCTTTCGTTGCAGCATCCAGTGATGTCCCTAACGTGGGGATGGAAAGCTGCGGCAAAAGGGTTGCTGTAATGAATAGGTTAAGAGAAACCACTCCAGACACGTTGGATGAATATGATGGTGCTAGCACAATAAGCAACCTCAGCTATGATCACCTGTATTCAGAGGCATCATCAAGCCATCCTGCCTCAATCAACCATAGCTTTGATGATGAGGAAATGGATAAATATTCAGAAAATCCAGATATTTATAATCCCACTTCTTATACCAAATACTATCAGCTGGGTGTAGAACTGGATGAAACAACACCTGTTCCAACACCACCACCAATGAATGAACAAAGGTCACGTGAGGCCACACCTACAGCCCAAGACAAGTCAGAGACTGTTAGTGAGTGTGGATCTGAAGATGTTGAAACTATTCCACATAAATATGAGGTAACTAATCAGCAGCACACAGGTACTTCACCCATGTCTTTGGCCACGGAGATACTTAAAGCAGAAAAAGTATTTAACAACATGGCACACATTGCAGGTGCCCAGCAAGATCTGGCAATGGCTGAAGAATGCTTTGGCAACCCAGATATTTATCTGAAGCATTATGGGGCTGCATCACATGGTGAAGTGGGTGACAGTGGGGTACAATCAGAGGAGAGCAGCGATGAAACAGAGGCTCGCAGTAATGTAAGTAGCAGTGGTATTGGGTCATCTTTGGCCTCTACACCTGCAATTTCTCCAGCACACTTCCTGTCTGGAAGGCCTCCTCTTCAGCCACACCCATTGAAAAATTTATCTGCAAGAGAAGGTCCAGTGCCATGCAGGACAGTGTGCTGTGCTGTCATGTGAGCAATCTTCACTACATAATGTAGGTTTTGCTCCATCTTGTTAACCCTGTGGCGTGGAAGGCAGGCAAAGGGGGCATCTCCCCCTGCTCCCGCCCGCTCGTGCCTTACAGGGAGAGACTTCTGGGCGGGGAACTGTCCAGACACCAAGGGTACAACGCTTAAACTGCTGTGAACTGTGATCCTTTGGGTCACATGCTCACCTGTTATTTGTAGGAGCACATGGCTGAAAAAATCAGTTTGTGCAAATGTGTGTATGTTGGATGCAATATGAGTAGTGAGTCAGTGCAAGGTTGCTGTAGGATAGTGTCCTTAAGTCACGCAAGAACCGTGCTTTTGGTGCTGTGGTCATTTAGGCCAAAAAGCCGCATGGCCTCACTTGGATTGCACTGCACTTTGAGTCTGCAGGCCTGCAAGGGTAGCTGCCCACACTGCCAGAACCATGTACACTTGAAACAGGTGTAGAAAAAAATGCTGCCAGATGGTGGGTGGCCTCCCTCTCAGGTTTGTGGGTGTGAGCTCGACAAAGTCACATCACCCAGAATCGCTTCATTCTCATGCAATGTCATTGTGATAGGCATAGTGAACCCTATAGATAGCTGTTATTTATTTTTAGACATGTGATGTTTTAGTCGTTATTGTAGAGATGTTATACCCCTGTGCATTTACATGTCATTCGGGTAGTGTTGATGGTAGGTAGCGTTTTTGGCTGCTGAGATAAACGTAGGTGTAGGTAGGCCCGGTGCCTCAAGGTGTGTGGGATTGGAAAACACAGGACTGTAATTTGTAATTAAATTAGTAAATTTCATGGATGATATATCTGGTATTGCCCCATAAATTTTATTGACATCTTTTACCCCTAATATAAATTATATACAGTCTGTCAAATTATAAAATTGAAGGTTTGCTGAACATTAAAATGATAAAACAGTGTTTCCAAAGCCAAACCACCTAGCATCCTACTATTTTGTTGATACAGCTGTATGTTGAGACAGCAGCTCTCCACATCACTCTAGATGCCTCCTTTGTTGCAACTGTTGGATGTCGACAGGGACCCATTGCTGTTTAAGTTAATTTGCTTAGCACACAGCAATAGTTTGACTATGCATGTCATTTCATCTACAGTGGTTATGATTTAAAGAGTAATGCTTCAACTAATGTTCTCCCATGACGTAGTGAAGAATATGCTTGATTGTTAAACAATGAATCGTGAGAAATGGGTGTTCTTGTACGACACTGTGAGTTTGAGTTGTTGTTTGTTATAGCTTATATACAATGGAACTGAAGTTGACCTATTTTTGCTGATGCCTGTTTCCAGGTTTTTACCTCTTGTTGTAACGTAAATGAATTGCTGACCAAATGCACTCTCTTTTGCATATCTTCAGCCTTTGTAAGCAATGGACATTGGTCCTGATGCCTCTGTGACTTAAAAATACTGTGGCAGCTTAACTGAAGTACCTTGGCTGTGTTAAAAATGTTATTTCGTATTACAGATCATGATTTCCTTTATTTTTCACAGAAATAAACCGGAGACCAACAATGTCGTTTGTCAATTTCCACTGATGCCATATTACTTATATTCCATAGACATGACTGGCTGCATCCTCTATGGTTATATGCCAAGGCTGTTGGATTGTTGTTTTCTTTTTGTAAATATAGAATCAATAAAATTTGTTGTATTTAAATAATATTCAATTATCCTTAAAAACAAAATCCAAATTATATCCAACTGGTAATGAATACAACTCTTGCAAAATAAATTTAGTTCATACCTGATTAAAGATCTGATAGAAAAAAAATATTAATTTTGGTATCTGATGATAAAGGAGCTTACTTGTTGACCAAAAGATCAAGCAATACAGTACAGTACAGTGTCCATAAAGTCCCGTTCTGATTTCAAACATTTATGTTCAAACGGCATAAAATGGTGAAATGCAGTTGTTTGCATTTGAAAGAGTAACTACAGTTGGGTCTTCATTTACGCGGTCAATTGAACCCTCATTGTACCGCGTAAAATGAGACACACGTAAATGAAATAACAGAACATATGAGATTATATTGAAATAGAGACTGGGCCGACCCCCAAACTCCACTTTTTCCGACAATACCGACATAATACCTACTTTGTAGTAAAAATAAAATCTTAATTTTATGATGGTATGCACACACACCTAATATAGAAGAGAAATATCAATAAGAGAATAATATACTGTACCAGGTAAAAGAAAAATCAAGGTTTAACACTTACGTCAGGTTAGGTTAGGTTAGAAAAAATCAAGGTTAGGTTAGGTTTAACACTTACATTAGTGGAAAAGATGGGTCGGTGTACGGGAATGGGGGCTGGTTCCGAGGCAAAGGGCAGATTACTGGCACTCAGGTCAATCACCATCACTATCCACCATAGTTGTCAGGGCCTCCCTGACAAATCCCTCAAAGTCCATAGCATCACTGTCACTTTCACTGGCTTGGGCTGGCTGTGGTGGGTTGTGGGCGAAGAAGTCCATGATGTTACGCTGATGGCTAGTGTTGATGTTGTCGTGATACACCTTGATGTACGGCTCCATAGTGTGCAACAGCTGGTTATGGAAGACTTCAAAGTGGTTATCGTCAGGGTTGTTGGAAAGGATGAGCTTCAGTTTCTCTGCACACTTGATGGCATCCTTAACATTACCATGCGTTAACTTGACCTCGGAGTGACGCACTCACACAGGATGGAGGAGAAACATCTCATGTAAACCTACAATTGGTGACCCCTGGAGCCGTGAACACCACACTCCTTTCTGCTGCCTTACTCCTGGAGCTGAGAAGATCATCCTGCCTGCTGCCAGCCTAGGCCAACTGCCTTACCTGCACCACGTGCTACCCCACTACTCCACGACGACACCATCTCACGACCGTGTGAAACACTTCCGCAAGAATGGACGGAAGGATCTCTCTACCGACTTTCAACCACAACGTCGAGGACTGGTTAGGTCATGTGGAAGCAATCCTCATCGGCTCACAAGCTACTGACGAGCAAAAGTATGGCGCCCTGCTCTGTTCCTTGCCCATGAAAGTCGCCACGCAAGTATCACGGACTATTTCCATCTCTCCAGAGAACAACAAATTCGCCACCCTGTGGGACGCCTTAAAAACACATTACCGACGGACCCTCCCCAGCCTCCTGCAGAACCTATCTTCTATCTCCCTTGGAAACTCAACTCTGGGAATTCTATGGGAGGAGGTGTGTAGGCTGAACTCACGGCACACAGACAGACTTCCCGACCCTATCCTGCGCCAGCTTCACGCACAAAAGCTCCCCACACAAGTATGTATCATCCTGTCCGCATTAGATTACTCGACGACACCTGAACTCTCCGCAACCACAGCAGACAGAATATTCAATGAGTGCGCGGCTGCGTGTCTGGCTGCCGCGGACAACCCAACGACCACACCAGTACTTATCTCCGAACTTGTAAACCGGGTCAACACCCTTCAGCCGAACAATACCTCACAAGACATCAGGAACCTGTTGCAAACTTTGAACCGCAGGATGGACACCATCGAACAGTTCTGCTCCTCCACGCCTGCTGCTGGACCTGTTCCTAATCACGCACCACGTCCTACCGACCCCAACACACCCGTCCTGCCTCAGACGCCGCCCCAAGCCCCCAGCACAGTGTACCTACCCCCTTTTGGTACCATCAACGTTTTGGTGCTAATGCTAGATGTTGTGAGGCCCCCTGCAACCACATGGCGAAGCGACATCGACGGAGACGGGTAGGCGCCATAACCTCCACCACTATCAAGCAGCACATCACATGCCTTAGTTCTGACCTTGACCACTTCACTCCTGCTGCCTGTCACGACCAACTACAAACACTACGTCAGGCAGTTTCTGCATTCAAGGCTACTGCCCCACGACAGCCTTCCCACCGCCCTGAACACATTCATCCCGCACCTCCTTCGCCAGTCTGCCCACAATTACCCCTTGCAGCACCACCTCGCCCACAACATTTCTGGGCACCCTCTTTTCTTCCTCAGGTACCCACTGTGCATGTCTTGCACCCTCCTGCTGTCATGGACCCTCCTCCCGACGTGGCCCCTGCTCCTGACGCGGACCCAGACACCCCACCCGGCTCCACTGAGGACTGCGTACTCGCTGCGAGAGAAGCACCACATTCCTCGCCTGTAAAACCTTCTCTTATCCACAAACCTACTCCTCCCTCTACTTCTCCCACAGATCTCGTGTCTCTAGACAGAGTCGTCTCCCGTAGCAGCTGGCTCATCCACACCCCCGCCCATTATGTCTCACATGTGGGATACAACCCTGCCGACAACGAGTCTCCTACACCGCCCGGAGGGGAGGGGGAGTATTGTAGTGGATTCCTCCCCTACAAACGCCGTGTGTCGCTGACTAGCCAACCCCCCCCCCGCGAATCTCTCAGCGTATCCCTCGTGGTCAAGGTCAGGTAACCAGCGCCCTCGAACAAAGCGGAGGTCTACAATCAAGCCACGCCTACCCCCGCTATATAAGACCACACCTGGCCGTGACCTGCCCCTTCTTCTAGCTACAGCTGCAGCAAGCAACACCTCTGAGCACCCTCACCAACCAGCTCTCCCTACTCATGCTTGTAACCACGCTGCCTCCTCCCAGCACCAGCCACCAAGCTACATTGTACATCCAATATAATATGTATACAGAGAGCACATTGTGATTTTCCTTTCTCCATCCCATCCTGAGTGTGAACCAACATCTCGTACCCCACAGTGTAACACATGCGGGTAGGATTGGGGGAAGGGGTCGTCCTTGTACAGGGTATAGCATACTAGATACTTTAATATAACATGAAATCCATTAAGCTATATTATTGTATGTCTTGTGCTTTGTAGATGCAATGTATATATCCCACTTGGCATAGGTGTTCCTTGGGGCAAGAGGAAAAAATTTACTCAAACACTTTGTCTCTATGCTTAGAACCCACTAATTGGCATAAATTATGATAATTAGCACCCAAAAGGTGGCAATTTCTAACTTAAACCGTTTTGCCTAGAAACATGTGTGATTAGTTGGACCTGGCTAATTTTAAGGTCAGGAATCCATTTTTGGGGTTATACAATTGACTGCCATTTTGACCCTCAAATCCAAGATGAGCACTGGCCGCCATCTTGAATGTAGGCATACTTTACAACTTTTGAACCGTTAAAGCTACAAACTTGTGTGATATATCAATTTCTACTAATTTGAGGTTGAGAAAATCATTTCTGGCACTGCATGTATGATAAGAGGTCATTTAAAGGTGAATTCCAGGATAGTTGCCATTAACTATATTAGAAAAACTTAATGCCTAAAACATATGCTGATGGTATATAAACTCATGTAATGTGCATTTTCTGAGGTCAGAGTCGAGACAAAAAACACCACATTATCAAGAATTATTGGTAACTTTCATTTGAGAGTGCACACAATGCAGATTTCAGAACAGACATAAGTACTTGCTGTTCTGACCTCAAGTTCACTGTGTGAACAGCCACCCTTACATCCAGTGGTGTACAGGGCTGCTCAGTCATGCAGCATGTACTATCGTGCACCAAAGTCGTGTCCACTACCCAGCCACAGTGAGGGTTCGAATTGCCTTGAGTCTGAAGTTTTGAAACAGCTGGGGGAAATGCTATGGTCGGCCAACATATGTCGCCCACTGTTGGGTGTGGGGGAATAGAGGAGGTGGGGGTTAGTCTAGTAACAGGCTGTGTGTAGGTGGAGCATAACATCGTGAATTCCGCAATCACTGATAACAATAAGAATGTCATGAAGATAGTTAATATTATTAAGCATGGTGAGAGATGTGTAACGGTAAATAAAAGCACTACAACGACCATATCTCTGCCGTTCATGGCTACGACGGTGCGACTGATGGGCACACCAGTAATTAATCTCCGTGACTACCAGTAATGGTAGTCACGGAGAATACACAAGTTGTTACCAAGGTTGGCGCCACCCACACCAGGGGAAGGAGGTGATGTCGAACACTGAAACATGCCGAGGTCTCATTCCTACCATCGTCGTCACCAACAGGTAAGTCACATTAATTTGTCAGCATAGCCCATGTCGTCCTTATACTATTGCAGGGTGTCCCATGAGTGACAGCAGATATTTGTAGAGGTGAAAGAATATGTGATATTGAGTTGAAAATCTTCTATACACATAAGCATTTTTCGGTTTACTTTAGGCGTGAGGTGGGTTGTAAAAATTACGCAGGGCAAAAATTTTGCCATGTTATATTTTATTTTACTTACCAATTGCAGCCATACTGTGTGCTGTTGTAATCCTTATTGGTGGATTACATAGGCCTATTAATAGCGTGAAAACCCGTTTGAAGATACTGTAATGTTCCATAACTTGCATTAAACAACATCATACGTTCACGAGTTCCAACTCCGCGCCTAGCCTCCCCCCCCCTGCCTCTACCCACCCAACTATTAAACCTCATAATTTGAGCATCGTGGGTTACCACACCTAAACACTAATCGACTACTTATTCTTTCCCCACACTCCCCCTCCACCATCCCCCCACTCCACTCCTCCCTCCCCCACCTCTTCCCTTCATCCCTCCCCCAAGACTAACGTCAATCGAACATTCCATCCCATCACATTACCTTCCCCTGCATTCCCCAACCCCCCTCCCCCTATTCTACCCATGGCGATGATTTGGACTACTGTAATGAACACTCACAGAACCGACGACATGGCTCCTCCCCCTTGTAGTTTGAGATAAAACCTTTACAACAAAGGTCAATCGCACGTAACTTGAGCCGGATTAAGATATGTGGACAAAAAGAAGCGACACCCATGGCCATCCCTCTACCCCAACCTCAAATCATAACCACCACGTCTCTATCTCCATCCGTTTCCCTCTATCTATAATAAAAAGTGTAACCCTACTCAGAAAAAATAATGAATGGGCCCTCCAAACAAATTAAAGAAGAGGTGCACCTCACCCAAATAGGGATGGGCCCTCCATTTCCTTTCGCCTTCTTTTCTCCACATCCTTTCCGCCCTCCCATCGCCGCAGTCACCCCAACCTACCACCCAATGCCATGCAGTGGACAGAAGGCCACACACTTTCTCTCCTCCTAAAAGTCTGTTCCGTTTAACCCACATTCTTTCACTACTAAACCTTCTTCCCCCTTTCCTATATTTCGCTATCGGTATCTCCCGCCTCGACTCCGTCATTTGTAATGGTTGCCTTGTGTAATTTGTAAAATCCACCTCACGGCTAAACGTAAACCGAAAAATTCATATATGTATCGAAGTTTTATACTCAGAATCACATATTCTTTCACCTCTACAAATATCTGCTGTAATTAGTGGGACACCATATTATAATTATATGACAGTTGTTATACGAGCTCCTTAGTTAACTTCACCATAAAAATATGGTGTTTGATGTGCTATGCATTTGGTGGTCATATTTGCCGCACGTTACCTTACTCGGTTATGTTACACCCCCAGTTGCAACCTGGGAGTTTGGGTTGGGTAATATAGTATTTTGAGCAGAAATGAATTCAGAACGACTCAATGAACATGAAGAAAAACGTTTTTATGTAACGAACCCTAACTTAATGTAACCTATTACAGTTTTATGTAATCTGGTATATGTAATCTGTTATATGTAATCTGTAATCTGCATAATGCACAAGAACGTTGCTCAGGGGATGCGGGGATACCAATCTCCCAAGCAAAGTCATACCCAATGATGATGCGGGCAGCAATCACGTCCCTTTTCCGCGACCCTTTCTCATAGACATACGAGAGGTCAGGAAGTTTACGGAGGACATCGTACCAGGTGGGCGGGAGTCCAGGGGGGTGGCTGCTTCCCGAGCTTCTCTCTGTTTGCGGCGAATTTGGGTCCTAAGCTGTAAAAGTGTTCGAGGAACAACGTAGTCAGGTGTGGCCTTGTTGCAGCCAGTCTTGGCAAGGCTATCTGCTGCCTCATTCCCCAAGATATCGACATGACTGGGTATCCATAGGAATATCACAGGACGGCCTGCATCCTGAAGTGTGGATGTTAACCCTCGTATTCGGAGGATGAGGTCCTTATTTTCCCCTGATCCAAATGCGATCCCGTCGACAGCGGACCTGAAATCGCAGCAGACAAGCAAGGGGAAGAAACCATCTGCTTCTTCCTCAGCGAGAAGGGCAGCAAGGAGGGATATTAGTTCCGCCTGAGTGGAGGATGCCCCGTCAGAAACTCTGAGAGACAGTTTGATAGGCTCAGGGGCATCAGGACGGGAGATGTAGACACCAGCCCCGGCCCGACCTGTAGCAGGGTCAACAGAACCATCAGTGTAGAGGACGACCCTACTTGGGGACCAGTGGGCGATCCTGGAGAGGTGGTATTTGCAGAGAATAACAGGGTTCACGTGGGATTTCGGGAGCGGTTCACCGAGGGCAATCACTTCAAGATGAAAATCCAGCCAGGGAGAAGGAGACGAACCAACAGCAGGGGTTCACTTGGATTTTGGGTTGTATATCGTAACGTGCGTATTTCTCTCCCACAAGTCCAGGGTTCGAATCGCCTCTGGTTTAAATGTATGTCTGACGTAGTACGATTTCCGGTTTTCGCCTGCACCAACATTGGATAAACTAACCACCCAGATGGCTTGTGTCCCGATATCAGGTGTTCTTATAATGGTAAACAAAAATACTCATATATTTGTTCTGAGTTTGCAACGTCCTGCTAATTCTGCCAGAGAGTGACAGCATCACTGAGAGTGAGTTCTTCAAGACCAGACTTGACCAACTCTCATGCAGGTGCAGATATATCTCTGGAGCCAGTGTTCTTGCCCAGCACTTGCTAATGACGACATGCAGCCCGTCCGGTATTGAGGATCTGTTTATAAGCCCTGCCAGGCCAGATATTTGCCCCCAGCCCAGCCAGCTGTCTACCCAGCTATTGTGTTGTAAACCTCAAGCCAGCCTCAGAGAGCCAAACAATCTAAAATAAATAACAAACCCTTCCCCGCATCCACACATTCTCCCTCCCATCCACACACCCTACCTCCCATCCACACACCCTACCTCCAACCACACATCCACACACCCTTCCTCCCATCCACATGCCCTACCTCCAATCCACACACCCTTCCTCCCATCTACACACCCTAGAAAGAAAAATAAATTAATATTTGATGACTTTGATATTCTTCATGAGCAAAGAGCGAGTCATCAGTCGAACATTAACTCATGTCTCACGGCCTAAAACCCCAAATAATAATAATTATAATAACAATATTTATAATAATAATAATAGTAGTAATAATAATAATAGTAATGATAATAAAAATAGTAATGGAATTATTACGCTTATGCTAACCGTGGAAGCCAACTGCTTGTTTGGTTGTGGACTAGTTTAGTGACGTAAGAGCGGATCGTTGACGAAGCTTCAAAACTCATGACTATCTTTCGTTAATAATTATCAGTTTTATTTTAGCTAATGGTGGATAGAAGTGATTTAAGAAAATTAATGAGATTATAGATGACGAACCAATCGTGTATGGTGTTCTTTCCGCCGTCCAGTCGATTATTTTCATATGAATCAGTAAAGCGAACCAATGAATTAAGGAATCGAAGCACCTCGGGTTTGCCACTCGCCAGTGATCATTAGAGGTACGGCAGTGGTGGTGGCAACATGTGTGTGTGTGGTCATACAGTATTTGATCGCTATTTCCATGTTTTACGTTAGCTGTTTGTGGATTACCTCGTGTTTGTGGTTTCGTGAGGACTTCCAGGACTCTACGTTGTGGTTATTAGCAGTTGAGTGAAGGTAAGGTGATAACAAGTTGTGTTGTTGTACTGTGGGGTCCAGGGAGGTGGAGGCGGTAGTGTAGCTCTCCGCCGTGTGTACAGGAGTTGTGGATGCCGTGGCTCGGACAGAAAATACTGCTATTAAAATGGCTATTAACCTAAGCTAGTATGGGATAGACAGATAATACTGCTATTAGATGGCTATTAACCAAAGTTATCATGTGGATAGACATATAGTACTGCTATTAAGATGGGTATTAACCTAAGCTAATATGTGGATATATGAATAAAATCATAGAATTAGTATCGGTACATTGTTGTTGTAGTGCGGGGTACTTATGCACCTGTACTGGGACCTTGATTTTGTATGAATTTATCGAGTAAAAATCATACATACATACATACATACCATACATACATACATACATACATACATACATACATACATACATACATACATACATAAATGAGGGTTATCGGCCTGGTTATTTCATGTTAAACACCTTGTTCAGTTGAAGTTTTTGTTAGGGTAAGAGTGGTAGGTATCGTCACCGGGGCCCATATGCTGCTATTGCTGAAGTAAATTATGTAATGGGATCACTAACCAACATTTCCAATATAATTATTTGCCCTTGATAGTGTAAATACCTAGCGCGTCACTTGGATCAATTCAATTCAATTTCAATTGTTTATTCCTTGATAGAGGAAGCGGGATCCTAGTGCTGTCACTAGGTACCCCTGTACAATAACACCAGAAGCATCTGGCAAGTGTGACAAGTATATACAGTATAAATATTATAAAGGGGCTTACTAAAGCCTAAGGAATGAAGGATATTCCTTTAACACATAATCAATGTTATTTACATAATATCTGGCCAGTATGGGGAGGATCATCGTGTCTCCGTCAGGGGGTCGTGGAGTGGTGGTCCAGTAGGCGTCACGGAAGCTGCTGTTCGGGAAATGAAGAAGAGAAATTAAAGAATATCACTATCAGAAAAGAAGACAAAACTCCCAGGGCCTGATGAAATTTAGGTGCCAGGCAGGCTACTTTATGCCTTTACTCAGCATAGTATGACATTTCCGTGGGCACACAATTTACACGTGCATTGAACATGTCACCTCATAGCCAGTGGAAAGCTACAGGATGAATCAGTATATAAATCAAATGTAATTAACCCATTTATATAATTCTAATGTTTATGAAACATGGGCCATTACAAAAAGAGTATTAGGTTTTATATCTACAAGTGGTAATAAGAGTGCAGAGGTCTTATTGCAACTGTATCTTGCGCTAGTCAGGCCGCACTCCATTATGCTGTTCAGTTTTAGTGCCCTTATTATAGAATGGATATCAATTCACTGAAGTCGGCAGCGAAGAATGACGAAAATGATCGGGACTTAGAAACCTTCCATATCAAGATAGGTTAAATAAACTAAACTTGCATTCCTAGAAAGACGAAGAGTGCGGGGAGATAAAATAGGTATTTAAGTGGTGAAAGAATCAATAAAGGAGATATAGATAAAGTTCTTATAGTAACCGAGCAAGATAGGACTTTGAGCAACGATTTAAGTTGGATAAGTTTAGGTTTAGGAGGAGATAGAAGGAATGGTTCACAAATAGGGTGGTTGACGAGGGAACAAGCTTAGCAACGTTGTAGTAAGTGCTGGATTGCTGAAAGTTTTAAAAGGAGGCTAGATAGATTCATGGATGATAGAGAGGGTAGTAACTCGACTAAGGATATATTTATATGGATATATGGT
>NW_024735442.1:15184134-15291634 GCF_018991925.1 Homarus americanus
GGGAGATGCAACTACATCGCCCATCATCACATTCAGTATTATCGCATACTTAAAAACGGAATGGAGAATAATATCCAACAGGAAAACATAAGTTGGGGGTGTCGTTGACTGACTGCTCTTCTCCCTATTGCCATAATTTGGTGGGTAGATATTTTAGTCCACCAATCACATTTAATAAACCACGTATAAAATATATACCAAGGCACAACAAGGTATGCTAGGCCCTGGACGTGCAGCCCTGTAGTGTCCCATGAGCCCCACTGCTCCTGGATAGGTCTCAGGCCCCTCTCGTCCCTGGGAGTGTCTCAGTGGGTCCCGCCTACCCTAGAGGGTCCCTAGGGCGCTGTCACACCTGGAAAGGTACTGCGGGCTCTGCTCGTCTCTGAGGGAGTCTCACGACAATCGTCGCTTTTGTAGCGTTGCAGAGTCTGCTGCCCCTAAGGAGTAGTTTCTGGGGCCCCGCAATCCATGCGATGATTCCAGGGGGGCCGCTGTCCATGGAGGGTCCAATGAGTCCCAGCCACCTTGGAAGGGTCACTGACGCACTTGGTGGGTCCCAGGCACCACCTTATCTGGATAGACCAAGGTCCCCGGCCGCTCTGCGGGTCCCTCGGGCCCTCTGCCCCAGGGCGTGGTCCCAAGTGGCTCCGCCACTTCTAGGAGGCAGTCCCTGTCGCACGTGGGTGGTTCCCTGAGCGCCAGCCCTGTATGGTCCTTGGGGGCAGTTGTTTTTCTGTTATTTAGAGTTGGGAGATGCAACTACATCGCCCATCATCACATTTCCAGTATTAACGCATACTTAAAACGGAATGGAGAATAATATCCAAACAGGAAAAAACATAAGTTAGTGCTAAAGGACTGACCAAGCCTTTCTCCTATTGGCTGAAATTCTGTTGGGTAGATATTTCTTAGTCCACCAATCACATTTACGAACTGATGGACATATAAAATGCGTACCAAGTACCACTGCAGTATGCTATAGGGCTCCCTTGAAGTGCGGCCCCTGATATGTCCTATACCCTCATCACTCCTAGGCATCCCAGGGCCCCCTCCTGTCCCTAGGCGTAAGGTCTTGAGTGGGTCCCGCCGACCCTGGGAGGGTCCCCTAGGGCGTCACACCTGGAAAGGAACTGCGGGCCTCCACCACTGGGAGGCATCCTTAGCACCCGCCGGCCTCTGGGAGGGCTGAAGGGCCCTGCTGCCCTAAGGAGGAGTTCCCTGGGGTCCTCAGCAATCCATGTGATGATTCTTAGGGGAGCTGCTGTCCCTGAGAGGGTCCACCGAGTCTGCCTGCCTCTGAAGGTCCCCCATGCACCTGGGAGGGCCGTGGCACCACCATTTGGTAAGAGAACCAGGTCACCAGCTGCTTCTGGGATGGGTCCATGGGGCTTGTGCTGGCCCTTGGCTGCTGGGTCCCAATGGCCCCAGCTTGACTATTTCATGTTCCTGTTGCACCTTGAGGTTCCTGGAGCGCCAGCCCTGTATGGTCTCTGGGGAACTTGTTTTTAGAAAGATATTTATAACGATGGAAGCAAACTAAGGTCGCCCATCATCACATTTCCAGTATTATCAGCAGACACTTAAAAAACGAATGAGAATAACATCTCACTGAGGAAAACATAAGTTGGGGTAAGCAGTTGACTGACCGTTTCTTCTCCTATTTAATATGTAATTTGGTGGGAAGAGATATTTTAGTCCACCAATCACATTTAAGGAACTGATGGACGATAAAATAGGATACCAAGGCACAAATGGGTTGGGTATGCTATATAGGCCCCTGGACGTGCAGCCCTGTAGTGTCCCAAGGAGCCCCACTGCTCCTGGAGGTCCCAGGCCCCTCTCGGCCCCTGGGAGTGTCCTTCAGTGGGTCCCGCCTACCCCTAGGAGGGTCCCTAGGGGCGCCGTCACACCTGGAGAAAGGCATTGGTGGGTCTCCACCGCCCCTGGAGGGCCCTACTACAATCGTCGCTTCTCGAGATGTTGCAGGGGCCCTGCTGCCCCTATGAGGTTTTTCCCTTTGGGGCCTCGCAATCCATGCGATGATCTTCCCAGTGGGGCTGCCGTCCGCGGAGGGTCCAATGAGTCCCAGCCACCTTTGGAAGGGTCACCGACAGCACTTGGAGGGTCCCAGGGGCACCACCTTATCTGGATAAGACCAAGGTCCCTGGCTGCTTCTGGTGGGTCCTCGGGCCTCTGCTGCCCTAGGCGGGTCCCAAGTGGCTCCGCCATCAGGAGGTTCCCCTGTCACACGGGTGGTCTCCTCTCAAGAGCGTCAGCCCCAAAGTGGTCTCTGGGGCAGTTGTTTTCTGTTATTTAGAGCGCTGGGAGATGCAACCACATCGCCCATCATCACATTTCCAGTAACATTTATAACTAAAAACGGAATGGAGAATAATATCCAACAGAAAACATAAGTTAAAAGGTTGTGCTGACTGACTGCTCTTTCTCCTATTGGCTGAAATTTGCGGGTAGATATTTAGTCCACCAATCACATTTATGGTTCGATGGACATATAAAATATGTCAAGTACCCACCAGGCATACTATAGGGCCTCAGCGCGGCCCTGGATATCCCATGGTCTCATCACCCCTAGGTGGTCCCAGGGCCCTCCCGTCCCTAGGAGCAAGCCCAGATGGTCCATTAGGACCCTGGGAGGGTCTCCCTAGGGCGCTGTCACACCCGGAAAGGAACTGCGGCCCCACCGCCATCATTGGAGGATCCTTAGTACCCTGCCAGAGGGTAGCAGGGCCCTGCTGCCTCTATATGAGGGTTCCTAGGGTCCCTGCAATCCATGTGGATGATTTCCCCAGGGGCGCTGCTGGCCCCCCAGAGGGTCCAATGAACCAAGCCGCCATTGAAGGGTCCTCGGCGCACTCTGGGAGGGTCGTAGGCACCACTCATTTGGTGGAGAACCAGGTCACCAGCTGCCTGGGATGCCGGGTCCATGGGGCCTCTGCTGCCCTTGGGTGGGTCCCAATGGCCCCAGCCACTACTTGATGTTCCTGTCACACCTGGAGGCTCCTGAGCGCCAGCCCCAAAGTGGTCTCAGTAGAACTGTTTTGTGTTATTTATAACGCTGAGATGCAACTTACATCGCCCATCATCACATTTCCAGTATTATCGCATAATTTCTTAAAAACGGAATGGAGAATACATCCAACAGGAAAAACATATAAGTTGGGGTGTTGTGCTGACTGACCGCTCTCTTTCTCCTATTGGCTGTAATTTGCAGCAGGATATTTTAGTCCACCAATCACATTTAAGGAACTGATGGACGAGCAAAATGTATACCTAGGCACAACAAGGTATGCCATAGAGCTCGGATGCAGCTCCCCCAGAAAACTTCCAAGGAGCCCCACTGCTCCTGGAGGGTCCCAGGCCCCTCTCGTCCCTGGGAGGCCCCAGTGGGTCCCGCCTACCCTAGAGGGTCCCTGGCGGGCGCTGTCACACCTGGAAAGGTACTGTGGCTCCACCGCCCCTGGAGGTCCTTATACAATCGTCGCTTCGGAGGTGTTGCAGGGGCCCTGGCTGCCCCTATGATAAGCCTCTCAAACTGCAATCCATGCAAGTGATGATTCCAGTGGGGGCACCATGGGAGGGTCCACGAGTCCCAGCCACCTTTGGAAGCGGGGGTCATCGACGCACCTGGAGGGTCCCAGGGGCACCACCTTATCTGGGATACACCAGTCCTGGCTGCCTCTGCGGGTCCCCGGCCTCTGCTGCCCTAGGGCGGTTCCTCAAGTGGCTCCCTGGCCACTTCCAGGAGGCCGTCTCACTGCACGTGGGTGTCTCCCTAAGAGCGTCTTCAGCTCCCCATGGTCTCTGGGGGCAGTTGTTTTCTTGTTTTTAGAGCGTCAGAGACGCAAATCACATCGCCCATCATCACATTTCCGTATTATCGCATACTTAAAACGAATGGAGAATAATATCCAACAGAAACATAAGTTGGGGTGTGTTAACACCAGGGGATCGCTCTCTTCTCCTATTGGCTGTAATTTGTGGGTAGACATTAGTCCACCAATAATATTTGGCGAACTGATGGATTTACAAAAATATGTACCAAGGCACGACCAGGCGCTATAGGGCCCCCAGTGAAGTGCGTGTGGGCTCTGGACGTCCCAAGGCCCTTATCACTCCCTAGGTGGTCCCAGGCCCCTCCCGTCCCCAGGGCGCAGCGAAGGGGTCCCGCCTGACCCCAGTGAGGGTCCTAGGGCGCCTGTCACACCTGGAAAGGAACCAGCCCCACCGCCACCGGGAGCATCCTTAGCACCTCGCCTGGGAGGGCTGAAGGGGCCTGCTGCCCTATGAGGGTTCCTGTCCCCAATCCATGTGATGATTTCAGGCGCTGCTGTCCCTGGAGGGTCCACGAGTCCAAGCCGCCTGGAAGGGTCCTATGCACCTGGGAGGGTCGAGAGGGGCACCACTACCTGGGTGAGAACCAGGTCACCAGCTGTTTCTCCTCGAGGTCCATGGGACCCTCTGTTGCCCTTGGCTGGGTCCAATGGCCCTATGTACTGTTTCTTCTGACAGTTCCCCTGTCAGTGATTCTTGGAGGTTCCTGAGAGCGCCCGTATGGTCTCTGGGGAACTTGTTTTTGTAAGTTATTTATAACGCTGGAGATGCAACCACTTTTCCATCATCACATTTCCAGCATTATCGACACTTAAAAACGGAATGGAGAATAATATCCATTGCGAAAACATGTTGGGGTGTTGTGCTGACTGACTGCTCTTTCCTATTATTGTACTTGGTGGGTAGATATTTTATTCCACTCACAATCACATTTAAGCAAATTGATGGACGATAAAGGCATGTACCAAGGCACAACAAGGTATGCTATAGGCTCCTGGACGCAGCCTCTGTAGTGTCCTCTAAGGAGCCCCACTGCTCCTGAGGGTCTCAGCCCCTCTCGTCTCCCCTGGGAGTGTTCCCAGTGGGTCCCGCCTACCCTAGAGGGTCCCTAGGGCGCTGTCACACCTGGAAAGGCATCATGGGCTCCACTGCCCCCTGGAGGGTCTCAGCATAACTGTCGCTTCTTTGAGATGTTGCTGCAGAGGGGCCCCATGCCCCTATGAGGTTTCCTGGGCCCCCAATCCATGCGATGATTCCAGGGTGGGGGGCCGGGCCGGCCCATGGAGGGTCCAATATCCCAGCCACCTTTGGAAGGGTCAATGACGACGGAGGGTCCTAGGGGCACCACCTATCTGGATAAGACTGCTGCTGTCCCTGGCTGCCTCTGCATTCCTGGCCTCATGCTGCCCTAGGCGGGTCCCTGTAGTCTGCCACTTCTAGAGGTTCCCTGTCGCACGGGTGGTTCCCTAAGATTGCCGGGGCCCTGCATGGTCTCTAAAAGGCTTGTTATTTAGAGCGTTGGGAGATGCAACTATATCGCCCCATCATCACATTTCCAGTATTATCGATACTAAAACGGAATGAGAATAACATCCAACAGTAAAACAAATTGGGGAAGTTGTTGACTGATCATTGCCTCTTTCTCCATTAGTTGTAATTTGCAGTAGATATTTTAGTCCACCAATCACATTTAAGCGAAATCATACGTATAAAATATGTACCAAGGCAATTTACCAGGTATGCTATAGGGCTCCTTAAAGTGTGGCCCTGAATGTCCCAAGGCCTCATCACCCCCAGGTCCCACGGCCCCTCCCTGTCCCTTAGGCTGTTGTCTTAGCGGGTCCTGGCTGACCCTGGGAGGTCCTTTAGGGCGCCAACACACCTGGAAAGGAACCGCGGCCCACTGCCACTGGGAGGATCCTTAGTACCCCTCGCCGCTTCTGGGAGGGTAGCAGGCCTCTACAGCTCTTAAGAGGGTTCCTGGGTCCTGCAATCCATGGATGATTTCAGGGGCGCGCCGTCCCTGGAGGGTCCAATGAGTCCCAGCCGCCTTTGAAGGGTCATCGACAACCTGGAGGGTCCCAGGGGCACCAATTATCTGGATAGGATCTACGTTCCTGGCTGCCCTGGGTGGGTCCTCGTGGCCTCCTACTGCCCCTGGTATCCCAAGTGGCCTCGGCCACTCCTGGTAGAGGTTCTCTGTCGCACGTGTGGTTCCCAAGAGCCAGGCCCTGTATGGTCTCTGTGGGGCAGTTGTTTTTCTGTTATTTAGAGCGCTAGAGATGCAACTACATCGCCCATCATCATATTTCCAGTATTATTTGCATACTTAAAACGGAATGGAGAATAATATCCAACAGAAGTTACAAGTTGGGGTGTCAGTTGACTCGACTGCTCTTCTTTCTCCTATTGGTTGTAATTTAGTATATTTTATTCATCACCCATACTTAAGGAACTGATGGACGACAAAAAATATGTACCAAGGCACGACCAGGTATGCTTATATGGCCCTTGAAGTGTGTGTGGCCCTGAATGTCCCAAGGGCCCCCACTACCCCCAGGTGGTACCAGGCCCCTCCCCGCCTCAGTCGTGTCTTAGCGGTCCCGCCGACCCCTGGAGGTTCCTAGGGGCGCGGTCACACCTGGAAAGGCACTGTGGGCCCCACCGCCCCTGGGAGCATCCTTAGTACCCCTCAGCCTGGGAGGGCGAAGGCCCCTGCTGCCCCCACAGAGGGTTCCCTGGGGCCTGCAACCATGTGATGATTTCCAGGGCGCCAAGGCCCCTGGGAGGGTCCAATGAGTCCAAGCCATTTCTTGGAAGGGTCCCCATGCACCTGGGAGGGCTTGAGGGCACCACTCATTCTGGGTGAGAAACCTGAAATACTAGCTGCCTCCTGGGATGGGTCCATGGGGCCCTGCTGCCCTTTTGGTAATCCCAGTAATGGCCCCAGCCATCACTTGATGTTCCTCACAACCTTGGAGGTTCCTTGAGAGCCCCAGCCCTGTAAGTGGTCTCTGGGGAACTTTGTTTTTTGTAAGTTATTTATAACGCTGGGAAGTAACCATCGCCCATCATCACATTTCCAGTATTAATGCATACTTAAAAACGTGGAATGGAGAATAACATCCAACAGGAAAAACATAAGTTAAAAGTTGTGCTGATCGACTGCCTCTCTCTCCTATTGGCTGTAATTTGGTGGGTAGATATTTTAGTCCACCAATCATATTTAAGGAACTGATGGATGCATAAAATATATACCCAGGGCAATGACCAGGAGTGCTATAGGGCTCCCTGGACGTGCAGCCCTTTAGTGGTCCCAGCAACACCTGCCCTGGAGGTCTCAGGGGCTCACTGCCCTCCTGTATGGGTCTCAGCGGAACCCTGCCTACCCTGGAAGGGTTCCTTGTGTTGTCACACTTGGGAAGGCATCGCAGGCTCACTGCCCTTGGGAACGCCCTAGCATCTCTGGGAGGGTTCCTGGGGCCTCTATCCATAGAGATTCCAGGCGCGCTGTCCCTGGAGGGTCTAATGAGTCCCAGCCGCCTGCGGGGGTCCTCCCCGACGCACCTGGGAGGCCCAGGGGCACCACTGCATTCTGGTTGAGACCCAGGTCACCAGCTGCCCTTGGTGGGTCCCTGGGGCCCTGCTGCCCCTGGGTGCGTCCCAAGGGCCTGCCACCTAGGAGGCAAGGTTCCCTGCCGCACCTGGGAGGTTCCTGGAGAGCGCAACCCTGTGGCGTCTCTGGGGCAGTTGTTTTTGGGAAAATTTAGAGCTGCAGATGCAACTACATCGCCCATCATCATCACATTTGCATATACTAAAAACGAATGGAGAAACACATCTGAGGCGTTAGTGTTAGTGCCAAAGGATTGGCTGCTCTTTTTCTCCTATTGGCTGTAATTCTGGTGAGTAGATATTTTAGTCCACCAATCACATTATATTTTTTCTGAGTAGGGTTACACTTTTTATTATAGATAGAGATGCTGCAAGGAAAATCAGTGATGTGAAACTTCAGGGCAAACTGTCAAAAGGATTTATGATTGCGATAGATGCTGATTACCACCGTGCATGCCTGAGTAGAGCTTATAGAAAGGCAGATGCAGTTGAGTGTGATTCAAGTGAAAGCTATGCTGCCAAAGTAATAAAAGCTCAAGCTTTCAATGAGCTTCTTGATTACATTGAGGACCACTGTGGGTCTGGTACTGTTCTGAGTATGACTAAATTGACAGCACCTTATGACAAGCATCTCGTATCTCTTCGTTGTCCCCATAGTCATGGTCATACAACTCGACTTCGCCAAGATATTGTCAGCATGTTCCCTGACATTAAGGCGATAGAAAAGCCATGTGGCTGCTGGGAGCTGGTGTTTAATGAAGATCTCAGTCAAGTAGTTGAGGAGATGAAGGACACCACCTCACCAGGCATGAGAATTTTGGCACCGGTAGCCAAGATTCTGCAACGATATATCCTAGAGAAATAGCAGGTGTTTTCAGGCTCTTAACCAAGCACCGTAGGAGCTGACTCCATTGTTCCCACACTGAGAACTTTCCTACATATACTGTTAGATGGCCCTGGTGATGTCGATATCGCTTCAGCTTCCTCAAAAGAGGATCGATGACTCACTGGCCACGAACCGTAAATACCCAACTCTGTGGAGAAAAGGTCGCAGATCCTAGGTGTCTCGTCATCGGTGCCAAGAGTGGAAGCTTTTCTGAAGTCCTTCTTGTCTCCAGACTCTTCACAAACGAAGCATTTTGTTGCAGAAGAGTCCTTGCCTTCAGTTGATGTAACCTGAGACTCATGTGTGACACAAACTCTGCCAGAGCTCATCCGCCGTGTTTTCATTGGGCTTCCTTGGTGCCTACTCCTCCTCTCTACCTTACTCTTGGCCCGCTCCACCTTCTGTTTGTTGACGGCACTTCTGCAATTTTTGTGCCACACTGCATGGTTAGTTTTCATAAGTTCTACTATACTGCCTGCACCACCACCCCCGCCACCAATGTCATCTACTACTACAAAGGTGGGTATAGAGGGCATGGAGGATGGGTGTAGGTATGGAGGGCATGGGGAGGTAGTGGGTATGGAGGAATGGAGGGGATGTGGGTATGGGGGAGGGTAGTGGATATGGAGGGCATGGATGGGGATGTGGTATGGAGGGCATGGATGGGGATGTGGGTATGGAGGGCATGGAGAGGGGTGTGAGTATGGAGGGCATGGGGGGAGGGTGTGGACATGGCAGGCATGGAGGAGAGGTGTGGGTATGGAGGGCATGGGGAGGGGGTGTGGACATGGCAGGCATGGAGGAGGGGTGTGGGTATGGAGGGCGGAGGGGTGGGGGTATGGAGGGCATGGAGGAGGGGTGTGGGGTATAGAGGGCATGGAGGATGGGTGTAGGTATGGAGGGCATGGGGGAGGTAGTGGGTATGGAGGGGGATGTGGGTATGGGGGAGGGTAGTGGATATGGAGGGCATGGATGGGGATGTGGTATGGAGGGCATGGAGGAGTAGTATGGAGGGCATGGGGGAGGTGTGGACATGGCCAGGCATGGAGGAGGGTGTGGGTGTGGAGGGCATGGGGGAGGTGTGGGTATGGAGGAGGGTGTGGGTATGGAGGGCATGGAGGGAGGGGTGTGGGTATGGAGGGGCATGGAGGAGGGTGTGTGGGTATGGAGGGGGCATGGAGGAGGGTGTGGGTATGGAGGGCATGGAGGGAGGGGTGTGGGTATGGAGGGCATGGAGGAGGGGGTGTGGGTATGGAGGGCATGGAGGGCATGGGGGTGTGGTGGGGTATGGAGGGCATGGAGGAGGGAGTGTGGGTATGGAGGGCATGGAGGGGGTGTGTGTGGGTATGGAGGGCATGGAGGAGGGGTGTGGGTGTGGAGGGCATGGAGGAGGGATGTGGGTATGGAGGGCATGGAGGAGGTGTGGGTATGGAGGGCATGGAGGAGGGGTGTGGGTATGGAGGGGGCATGGAGGAGGGGTGTGGTGTGGTGGAGGAGGGGTGTGGGATGGGGGCATGGAGGAGGGGTGTGGGGTATGGGGGGGGGAGGAGGGTGTGGTGGGGGGATGGAGGGAGGGTGTGGGTATGGAGGGCATGGAGGAGGGGTGGTGGGTATGGAGGGCATGGAGGAGGGTGTGGGCAGGAGGAGGGGGTGTGGGAGGAGGGGTGTGGGTATGGAGGGCATGGAGGGGGGTGTGGGTATGGAGGGCATGGAGGAGGGGTGTGGGTATGGAGGGGCATGGAGGAGGTGTGTGTGGGGAGGGCATGGAGGGAGGGGTGTGGGTATGGAGGGCATGGAGGAGGGGGTGTGGGTATGGGAGGAGGGCATGGAGGAGGGGTGTGGAGTGGATGGAGGAGCATGGAGGAGGGGTGTGGAATGGAGGGGAGGAGGGGTGTGGGTATGGAGGGCATGGAGGAGGGTGGGGTATGGAGGGCATGGAGGAGGGGTGGGGTATGGAGGGGCATGGAGGAGGGGGTGGGTATGGGGGCATGGAGGAGGGGTATTGGAGGCATGGAAGGAGGTGAGGAGGGATAAGGAGGAGTGAAGGACATCACTAATGTTCACATTTACTTACTCTGTTCTGGTGATTGTGAGGTGATTTTTGCCTTTTGTGGTGTGTGTGTGTGTGTGTGTGTGTGTGTGTGACTGTAAAGTGCTTTGGCCAGTTGATGACCATCATTCATGTGGATAGTTTACATCGTAAATAAGGGGGTGGTCTTAATACATCACCATCTTTAACGCGGAATATCATACAAGGATAATTGCATGCAATATAATGTACACACACACACACACAGGCTCACATGGTTCCCTGGACATCATTTACTGCACACTATCATTGGAGAGTCTGCAGGCAGGGAGAGGAGCCATTGTACACCCCACGTCAGCTCTGCAAATTTGCAGCTGACAATCTCTTTATGGAAATGGGATTTTTGACCATTGCTTCACATTCCCTCGGTATAGAGAGTCTATATGTGTGAGGGAAGACAATGAGATAAAAACGTTTGGGGCTGTGGTGGCACTTATGGTCCGCATAGACTCATCAGATAAGCATCACACTGTATACAGTATATTCTATTCTTAAAATCAGTATGAAGTGCTTCACTAAGAAGCCGTGTACAGTATATAATACTAGACGATACACACAAATTTAGAATGGTATAAAGCCCTAAACAACTGGCATGTTCAAGTAGTATATTTGACCTCTATGACTTACAATAATAAGAACCAGAATGGATCCCACTGAGTACAAATCCATTATCATCAATGAAGCACAACAGAAGAAAGGAGACTTGCTTAGCTCACTGCTCACTGAACACAATTATGTTGAATTTGCATGAGAAAAATACATAATATACCAGTACCAACAAAGCAATTTTTCAACATGTATATGTAGATTCATGATCTCCCATTGACAAGAATTATGCAGCACATACTTAAGAGCATTAATGAGTATCCCTGAAGAAGCAGGAGTATGTAATAAAAACAATATACTGGTACCACTTGAATATTGATCTTGGCTTACTCATGGCCACCCAACTGTAACCCTTACATCTTGTGGTATCTACATCACACTTTCCTCTGTAAAAACACCCAGCTCTAAGGGTATTTAAACCCAAGACTGTATACATGTATGTCTGTAAATTCTATACTTGTCTTACAGTAACAGATATGCAGAAGCCATTCCATAGTAGAGGAGAGAATTCTCCTATACTGTTGTTTATATACATAAATACAGATTACAAAATATAAAGGAACAGGACAAAAATCACAATAAAATGGCAGAGACAAATATTCAAATGACAACAAAGATGAAACTTATATAATTTGAACAGTTGCATCACAGGCTGTATGTGAAGACACAACGGTACTCTGTAAAACTAGAGTCTATATGTACAGTAAGATATGGTGACTTCCAGCCCCTGAATGTAAAGTGACAGAAGTTTATATTAAAAAAAAATAAAATAAATAAAGTATTTTTTTTAAAACTACCAATTGATGATAAACAAAGCTGCTATATAATAATATTTAAAACATACAGAAAATTTGTAGTATAAAGAGCAACATACAGCCATTATATAATAAATTTGTGCCACATCTGTATATTGCCAGGTGGAGATCTCTGCCACAATTCCATATAAAAATTAGGAACTCACTAACCACTTGTATTTGTGATGAGTAGCAATTCATAATTGTAAGGGCATACCTATTACATACTTTCCCAGTGATGGTTGAAACATACATAATGATGCCATACACATCTAAGCTGCACCTTGTCACAGAACTTTTAATTGCTGCCTAAACAATTAAAACATTTGAGGTAACCCATTGCAAGCCATCTGTTACTATCACATGTTGGGATCATCCTCAGAGATAATCTTGATTAACTTTATTTGGGATCACAAGATTGACTACTTTATGCACAAAAACAAATAACTTTCTGTCAATCATAAAAGTGAACCTGGTTATGAGATAAAAAAAATCCTCCCACCATAAAAAATCCGATCCATATCATATACGGCCATATTCAAGATCGTGCAGTTTAGGGTATCCCTTAAGGGAATCATTACTGTACTGTAAGGAATGCCTACACTGTCTGTATAATGCATATTCTAGATTACTCAAACATTGTGTCTTGCTCCAAGGCAGCCAACATGAAAAAAGAGTTGGACTTTTTTACTATTGATATGCTTATACAATATTACCATTAATATAAATTTGCATGAGAAATATCATAAAGAATTTAATCAAAATTAAATTCTACAGAAGAAAAACCCATTGTCATCCTAACTTAACAATTAATGAATAATTTTAAAAATTTACCAAGGAAAACTTTGGATCAGGTGTGTGGATTAACGAGCAACATTAGGAAACTTTTCAATACCCGGTAGATGGAAATGTTCACCTTTTCTCACGAACATTGCAAATATTGTGAAGGAGTTAAGTTTTACCTAACCAAAAATAAAAACCAAAAGAAACTTAGGAACAAAACCTAATGATTCACATATCAGGATACTGTAATGTACATGACCGTTCAACCTAACTTAATATCCCAAATATCCCAGTTATGTAGCCTCCAGTTGGCTCAGCCAAGAATTCCCAGCTAAATAGTCACTTTCAATTAAATTAACTGGTGTATAACATCCATCCTTGTGCATAAGATAAATTTTGGTTCACCATTTTGAAATTTTGGAAGCTGACAGCCTCAGTACATTTCCTGGTGTATGAAAGTAACGTTGATTCATTTGCATCAATCATGCCCAAAGAAATTTATATAATTTCTTCAAATATAAGTCTAGTATTGTACCTGTAAATTACAACTTAAAAAAAATACAGAAATTGCCCTTCAAGCAGCAAACGATCATCTGGATGTTCCGTTATGAGAGTTGTTAACGAAATCACTTCAAGAAATAAGATAGACTTTAACTACCAGTGGTGTTACTAAAAATTTGACAAATTTCTGTCATTATATATACAGTGGTCCCTCAATTAATGAGCACAATTGGTTCCAAAGAGTCAGTCGTTAACTGAAAATTTCTTCAACTGAATCTATTATTTCAATGGGATATTGGGTAATTGGTTCCAACTCACAAAAAAAGTACATACAATGTACTGTATACCGGTAATAGAATAAACAAAACATTAAATATTAACAAAATACAATACTGTACAGTATACTATACAGTAATAAATAAAAAACATTAGAATAGTGTACAGTACTGCATTTTAACTTACTTTGAGGCGTGTATGTCGTATTCCCGGAGGCTTTGTTTACATAGCAAACAGCTGACTGTAGAGGCAGTTGATGATGACATGCCATATTCTTTACAGAGTGCATTGGTTCTAATGCCATCTTCGTATTTCTTAATTTCTGCACTGTATATTATCAATAAGCTAACTAAATTTCAGAATGACCAATAATTTTAATACTGTACTGTACTATAAGAAATGCAAAAAATATTCAAGAGCACAACTTTCTCGATATTTACTCCACTGGAACCAAATGTAAACATAGAACCGATTACTGTATTGGCGGACTGGTCGATCAGCTGATGCGTGCACCAAAGCGTGTTTCTCGTAAGGCTGTCGTTAATTTGGTATCAAGTTGTACTCATTAATAGAACTGAAAATCCTTATGGGAGCGAATTCGTCAACCGAAATCTCATAAACTGAATACCAACCATAGGCATTGCCTACAAGGATACCCTGCACTTCACATTCTTGAATACAGCCATTAGTTGTGATAATCTAACATTGATGCAGTTTACATGTTTCGGTAATTTTCTTTGGTAGAATTTTTTTTTTTGCTAGTTCACCATTTTTTAATATATATATATATATATATATATATATATATATATATATATATATATATATATATATATATATATATATATATATATATATATATATATATATATATATATATATATATATATACACACACACATTATAACAAGGGAAAACTTTTAAAATTTTGTGAATTCAATATATGACAAATGCATAAATAAAGCTGATGAATTACAAACAATATTTATGAACATTACGTAATCAAAACCACTTATTAATCCCAATTTATCAAAGCTATTCATTCAATCTAACTGATTCTCTCATTCCTGCACGTGTGAAGTTCTTTGCCATGATTCTCCATTTAATAAATACTGTTACTGTGGCACAGTAGTATTGGAAATACATTTTTCAAAATTCACATGAATTGTGAAAAATTCCAAGCAAAGTTAAAAAGATCTGAATGGAGACATTTTAATAAAATACATTTTATTATCTCTTTCAACAAAGTTGATAAAAATTCAATGATCTTTAAGAAATGCACCTGCTCATCACAGACACATAAGTTTTTGCACATAAATAATATTACTCAATACATTTGATTATAACTCAAACTTATATCCGCCATTTAAAATGAGTTTAAAAAAATACTAAAACCTTACCTAATAATCTGATAGCTGCATTTTATGGAACGCCGTGACAAACATAAAACATGCAGTCACGGCCCTTCCGCCCATAATTTACACACTGCTCCTGTCTTCTGTTCCCTTAACACTCTTTAGGATCCTTACCATTCCTGTTTTTTTGACAGAAAAGATAAGGTGAGCTAATAAGCAATACTTATTCCATTTTTCATTAGTTGATTTGATTCAGACCCAAAAGATGAACTTCCTGGTGAACCCACCAATGGAGTCTTAATATATCACAAAACAATGACAACTAATGACTTCAAGTACAGTACAAGGCTCAAGAACTGACTTTTTTTTTATACTTACTGTAGCCTACAAGTCATAAACACAATTCTAATACAAAGTTGCATAAACCAGTTGCAGAGTCAGCTACAGTATCTTGAAACTCCACAACCAAAATTGCCATCTGTGTCAAATTATTGCATACGAATCTGTAGAAATGCAATACTTGGAAGTCACTTTAAAGTTATGAAAATCCTTTTTCAGTAATTTGCACTTTTAAAATTGGATTACCTTCAACATTAAAGTCATCTTTTTTTCACAACAATAGGAAATAACTATTGTATGTTGTCAAACACTTGTAGCTTTGATTTTCAACTTGACTATGCAAAAAAAAAAATAAAAAAAAAATATTTTTGCAACATATTCCTTGCATTGACATCAAAGCCAGATTGCTAAAAAAAAACATGCATATACCAAGAGCTCTCACTGTATTTCATATTCTTGTGTTTTCCATAAAACTGAAGACCACTAGAGAGAATACAGCCAGATAGAGCAAAATTGTTAAATTTTCACTACCAATCTTACATAGGTTCACATCTTCAATTTCCCCTTAGAGGTACAGACAGAATTCTTGCCTGACTTGTTATGACTTTTGAAGATGAAGCGATGAAACACATGTGTCTCATACTAAATGTCACTGTCATTTTTCTTGGCCACCTGCTGTTCTAAGCAATAGCAAAACCTGAATAATGTTATCACCCACTTTAGCAGCTATTTTGATGTATTCATGAACTGATTTGTGTTCAAAGACCTGGTATCCTCCCATACGACCACTTTTGATAATGTGGGAAAATACCTCGTGAAATAATGACAGGTACGAAATCTTATCTTGAATAAATTATTAGAGAATATGATGAACTGTGAACGTGAGTAACATTAACTTGTGCTGCACTGTATGTAATTACTGGTACACTTAAAAAAATATATTATTGGAGCTCATAAGTTATTCCACTATTATCATTACCACTACTTAAATTTCATTACAATGCCTTGGTTTATACGGATTAAAAACCAAAATCTAGGGAGGCCATCTTAGAAGCAACAAGAAGCAGTTTATTGCAACATCATTTATGCTGATAACATTAAGCGGCTTCACCGATATTTGACACAGTTTCCACTGAGATTTAAGCTCGGGCTGTGGTTGTCTGGGGCCCACCTTCAATGTGACTAGCTGCGGTCACTAAACTGGTAACCTTGAATGTCCTCCTCTGGAAAGAAGTGAAGAACATTTTTAGTGAAATACTGCATACCAAGCTGAAAATCTACACATGATTAGTGTCAACTGAACAAACATGTTGAGATATTGACTAATATTTATTCAAGTCAGCAAACAATGTGCTATTTAAAAATATTATGGAATATGCAGATACAGTATAGGTAATATAGAAAAAAATCAAATATATACAAGTAATCTCCCCATTAGCTGGAATTCCTGGTCTCTTGGAACTCTCCAATAGCTGGAATGGATTTTGAGCCTTCCAGGAAATTCCAGGAAACTCTCTATGGTCTGGGCATGGGAACAAATTTTCCGTGAGTTCCAAGAGATTGCATTAGGTCTCTATGTGCTGGGTGCTTGGGTAACTTAATCCATAGGCTCATGTGCCAATGTACAAGGTTATTTCCCTTGGTCGCTGCTGTTTTTGTATACAACTTGTGTTGTGCAGTACTGTACATTACTGTACCAAGACATACTCGGCCAAAAATAGTGTTAAAGCAGTGTTAAGACATAAAAAGTGATTAAAGTTATGTAAACTGAACCATACATTCAGCAGAGTGGACAGTATATAATCTACTGCAGGCTAGTATGCAGAGGTGTTTGTGCCAGGAATTTTGGAATAGTGATTTATGAATACACATTGGTGGTAGGACTGCAGATCCCATGGTAATACGCTAAGTAAAAATACGAGAACCTTCTCCATTGCAGCTAATAAAAATACCACGGCTACACTATTAAAATTCTGAAGAAAACTACATATGATTACTGTTTAGTTTATATAATGGGAGTAGTCTATGACCTATTTCATGGCATATCCTGGTATAATTGAATAACAAAGGGATTATATGATTTAAACCGTGTTATTAACCATTACTGACGACTGATGATGTCGCAAGTCGTCCCAATACACGTGATAACTCGAGTTTACTTACACCGTCATAAGATGCAATGGCCAAAACATTGTCCGAACTGAATTGCACTTGCATATTAGTACCAGTGACAACACAGATTTAGATAGTCTAAATTGTACTCTAAGATATAACAAATATGTGTTCCTTAGCTTATAAAATGGTACAATAGATCATTTGGACCCCATGGGCTTCTTAGAATGAATTCTGTCATGATGACTTCTAAGTCTTAAGATGCACGATTAATATAAGGTGAATTACTGTTTTAAATTGGTTGATATAAGTTACTAGAACATCTGGTGGTTGGCGGGTCTTCCTTGCCCGAGGCTCAGTGTCTGGTCCATTAAGGGTTGGTTAAGGCCTAATTTAAATTATCTCCTAAACTATAAATTATAATTGTTTATATTCAGTAAACTTATTATTTCATTACGAAGTAGGTTTTTATTAAATTTGGTAATTAAGCAAATCGTAGTTTAAAAGATTTATAAATTTCCATTTTCAACCAAATAAGTTCTCTAATTGCCCATTCATTTCACGGCATATTTAAACACTTACAGTACTTTGTTAGCACATTTGAATAACTAGGATTATAAGGTTATATACAACTTAATATTCCAATACATACTTAGTAATAAGAAATATGTACAATTATATATACAGTCTTGTTCAAGATTCTTCGAACACTGCTGGCACCTCAAGGCCGTTTGTTTACTATAGTACGTAGTATAATATAATTAAAAACAACAAAGCCCAATCATTAAATTAAGCAATGGGGAATTTTGTAACCGATTACTTTTACACTTATTCACAATTTTTACTACATACTATATTAAACAAACAGCCTTGAATTGCCACCTGTCTCCAGCAGTGATCGAAGAATCTTAAACGAGACTGTACATACATCACAATACTTTTCGCGACATCATGTATAATATACAGTGCGTGTAAAATCCTTCCTTCATGGAGGGAGAGGAGAGTAACAGTTAGTAACACCTGCTACAGTAGATGGTACAGGACATAGGCTTGCCAGCATCACAAGCTCAAGACAACAGTATCTGCTGGCGAGTACAGTTTGTTTATTTATATAGTGTCTATTTAGTATATTTAGTTTATTTACAACATATTGTATGTGTACAGTGGTTTTTGTCCATACAAGATGCAGAGCTTTGACTCTTGGAAAACTTTCTCCAGCACCCAGTAACATTCCGGGAATGTGTGATAGTGTCTGTCCGTGCAAGATGCATTGTTTAGACTCTCAAAAAACTTACCCAAGTACCTGGAAAAATTCTGGGGATGCAGGATATTTTCCGGGGATGAGAAATTTATGCCAATACCTGGAAATTTCTCATTCCTGGAAGAGCTAATGGGGATATCACTGTTGTACTGTAATGTCTTTTGGCTTTGCATGATTGCCCTTTCAATTATGTTCAGAAGATTATTTATAGTACGATATAATATTCAATACTGTAAATCGTCTCTGGATATACTGTACTTGAGACACAAGAAATTAATAAAACCTATTGAAGATTGGTAAGAATCAAAACTGTTAAATTCTTCATGTGTAATCTATAATTTGCAATTTATAGAAAAAATCACTAAATATAATGTATTTAAAGAAGAGAATTCTTTTCATTGAATATCATTCAATGAAAACAATTCTCTACTAGAAATCTGCTTAAACAGTACAGGGGGTCCCCGACTTACGAATGCCCGCTGATACGAACTGGGTTAAAGTTGAAATTTACAGTATTTTATTTACCTGATGACTTATTTTTACTTTCATTTACTGTATCTTGTCATTCTATTTCTTCTTTTGACTTAATTTAAGTGATTTTAGTTGTATATAAGGACTTAGGCTATGATATACTGGGATTAAAAACATTGTTCTGCAAGTAAGGTATGCACATAGCATGTGTTCCGACTTACGTACAAATCCGACTTAAGAGCATCTTCAGGAATGAATTTGTTCGTAACCCGGGGACCCCCTGTATAAAACTGTATATCTTCAAGACTGGTGCCACAATATACAAAAATTGTTGGGACTGATGATAATGAGGGTACAGAAAAA
This sequence comes from Homarus americanus, assembly GCF_018991925.1. NCBI lineage: Eukaryota > Metazoa > Arthropoda > Malacostraca > Decapoda > Nephropidae > Homarus > Homarus americanus. Next base: position 15,203,438 of record NW_024735442.1, read on the forward strand.
TATGGCAAGAATAAATGACCAGGATCACATAAAGGGAAGTGAGTACAGTATACATGTTTGGTGGTGGTTTACCATCAGGATTTTGGATTATCTGAAAAGGGGAAGGAGTGGGTGGTGGTGTAAAGTGGAGGACAACAGACACTATACCTGACCTGAATTATCTCTCTTTTAGGGGGAGAGGAGGGAGATAGATATTTATGGTTTCTGTTTTAAGATCATTATGGTATCTATATTTCATACTTACTAAGCCATGATAACTATATTTCTAGCCTTATTAAAGCTAGTATGTCTGGTTTGAGCAACGTTAACAAGCCATCACACACGCCAAGTAGCACTTCACCAAATTTAGAGATAAAATAATTAAAGATTAAATGACATTACAGAGATTTAGACAATTATTTTAAACAACTCCAATATGGCCTTCCAATATACAAAGGCTACTATAGTACTAATCATCATAAAATACTAAATTAACCAAACTTCCACATAATTCATTTAAGGCAAGAAATAAAACAAGGTTTAAAAAAGCCAACCAAATACAGATACAGGATAGTACAATTCCTACATCCCCTGAATACCTGTTTGTTCAGGTGGATAATAATGTTTAAATTATGAAATTACAGTAAACCCCAGATATAACGGACTAATTGGGGGGAAAGCCAGTCCATTAAAGCCGAAGGTCCAGTATATAACAACATATTCTGAAGTGGCCATGTGGGTCACTTTTCACCACCACCAATAAACACCATATCACCACCAACACTCATCATCACCACTAGCATTCACCACCCAGTTGCAGGATGCAAATGCATTCAAACTGGGGTGACAGAATGGCAGTTTGCAGCTGAGCAGAATAAACGAAGTCGCTCTACAATACTACATGTTAGTAATACGTACAGTACTGGTTGGTTGTAAGTCATGGGGGGGGGTGAATGAGTAATAATGACTGCTGCACTGTCAGGTGCAAGTGAACAGCTGACTTGACTAGTACATATTATGGATTTTCATACTTTTTTTCTTGCAAAAAATAACTTGGGGTCACAGACATTCACTTTAATATGCGGAAATCAGTCATATAAAGTGCAAGCATGTCAAGTAAGTTGAATGCTATCATGAAAATTTTACACAAGGAGGGGAGTGCTGATTGGCTGTGAGAGTACATGGGTATGCCACTCTCATTGGCAGAGAGACTGCAAACAAGTACAGTATGGCTGCTGTAGGAGAGTCCTGAGTATTCTGTCTTTTAACTTCTACCTTGTATTATGGCTTTCATTTATTTATTTATTTATTTTATAAATAACCCCAGGAGAGGATCAAAGAGCTCTATAATGAATCAGCATTATGCAGGGTAGGGCTAAATGGAGGTATTGTCGCAATATTTGTATATGAATGGACGCGAGTCCATCATTTTTTACTTTAACGTCCAGATTCCATGATACTGTATGAAACTGGTCAGTGTGTCCGTTAAAGCCTTGGTCCGTTATATTGGGAGTTTTCTGTGTAAATTAATTTATCCACATACAATGTTTTGTAATTTTTTACTCTAATCTGAACAAATCCATCATAAAATTCAAGCCAAAACATAATGTGAAGTGATAATAAATAATAATTTTCGAATGTTAACTGTTTTCCTTGAAACCAATAATAATGTTTACATATGACTTTCATGTCATAAAGCAAATCTGTTACTTTTCACTGAAAGATACGATCATGTAAAGAATTATTTCTTGTAAATTATTCTTATATTCATGCTAATCTAAGCATCATTCAAATGTGACATTTTTAGACTGTAAGTCGATACAGTACCAAAGGAATAACACGGTTAACAAAATTATGATTTTTAAGCTCAAACCCACAACCAAGGAGTGAAAAAAAGTAATGAAGGGGCATGGAGTTAATGTATAATAAACTGAACTTAAAAAAAAAAAAAAAAGCGCACACACACACACAAATTAGAACAATTTCGTTTTTCAGCTACTACAGATATGAACCCTAAAATCTGGAACCCTGGGAACCATGATCAAACTGGCTTTAAAGAATTTATGGGTCTTAAGTTGGGATAAGTTTTCTTTCCTGGGGTCAACCATCTGTTACCCTAGGCCTACCAGTATATTAGGTTCAAGTTTTGCTTTCACACACACTCTCAAACTCAGTTTGACATTTATTTTACTTCCTACACAATACAATAAAGAAATTCTTATTGTATTAAACAGAGTATGTAGGTAGGCCTGCATAGCACCAGAATAAGCTAATTTACTTACCTTAGCATCTAATGGTACATTTTAAGCTATAATACAAAAAATCAATGCTATAGTAAGCAATTTCTATTATGAAGATGATTTGTATGGACAAAGGGTTATATGTTGGTAAAGGAAACGCATACTCAGAGATAACTTTATTTCAAATATTTTGTTGGAGGACTTTATGAAAGAAATGAACATGAGTGTCCACCAGACACTTATTATTCTAATCCTGATCTCAAGCTTGTCCACTCGTTGGTCTGTTTTCGTTCATCACCTATTTGACAAATCAGGTGACACCTAGTGTGGTCCTAGGCCATGCTTCCTGCCTTGCTGTTTATGTTTGGTTTGAGAGTGACATATGCTTCTATTGTCTTCCTTTGTGAAGTATCATGGCCTCCTTAAATGTTCTTATTTTAATAAAGTCCTTCTCAACGAAACATTAGAAATAAAGTTCTCTCTCCAAGTCTGTACATCCTTTGCTACCATATAAATAAAACCTCTTACAGTATACTTAGTCTTCACAGGTATTTGGCACACTACAGTATAATAATTTAAAATTTTTTCCAGTTTACATCCCATTAGCTTCTCATGAGTCACAAGACTCTGCAAGAGGAATACTTCATAAATAAATATAGTCTGATTACATAAATAGCCCAATACCCTAATTACCTGTATTTTTATTAAGAACTAACCCCATCAAACAATTGGTTTCCCACAGAATGCTAATACTACTTCAGGGAAATACGACTTTTGGCTACTATATGTTATCCAGCTGCCTCCCAACACCTACCCCCCAATAGTTCCATGACCACTAGGCGACGTTCACACCCAATGGTCCCTCCCCACGTCATAAAATCTTATCCTTAAATGTCTTGCACAAACCTCAGTCACCCATGGAAATGATCATCCTCCCATCAATGATTCATCTTTTACCATATTACCATATTCACCCATTAACAGTCAGCTTTGTTTTGTTCTATCAATAAATGAATGCTTTATCCTTTTTTACCTCTGTTATTACCAGTAACTGTGTCTTTCTCACTACCACCATCGTTTTACTGCCATTTACCATGTTCGCATGGGTTATGGTATGGTTCCAATTGGGCAAATTTGAAGCAAGTTTTATGGATTGATGCCCTTTTTATCACCAACCCACTTTCACCGAGTGGAAACTGAGTATACTATGTAGGAGTTTTAAGTACAGTACCATCTTAGCTGGCAAACCAGGGTCATAACTCCTTGAGGTAATCAAAGATTTCCTGCCAACCTGGATCCCTTTACCAGATGGCAGCTCCCAGAGCTTGACCATCATATTCTTTCTGACTTTTCTTAATTATTGTGGTTATGAAGTAAATGCTTGAAGTGATAATCCTCATAATTTCCATGCATTCACCAACCCAAAATTTTGATTTTTCAGTTCATATATCAACTGCTACTGCAATCTATAATGCCTGAGGGCATGGCAATGGTCTGTAGCTGAAATATTGGCAGAAGGTTTTACATACTGACCTAGCCATCCTATAAATGGGGTTTCTGTAGAGGTTAGCAGTATGCAAGCTGTGTTTGTGCATTGTTTGTATGATTAGCAATATGCATAATTCATTCTGTTTGTGAGAAGGTAAAAGAAAACCAAAAATAAACATGAAAGTCAGAGTTGCTTTACAGTGTGAATAAAGGTTTTCTATAGGTTCAAGCTCACTGCAGAAGTAAAGGGTTACCAAGGTGTTATAAGTGTGTAAAGAAAAGGCCCCCAAAAAATAAAAAAACCAAAACAAATCAAACTGTTACATACTAACCAAACAAAGTTTCAAACAGAATCAACAAAAAAGTTGCAGGGGTTGTCCATGGCCATGTTGAAACTGTTGGTACTGGCAGCCAGGTCAGGACTCATCTGTTCCACAGGACGGGAAGGCGGAGCTGGATGTGGCTGGCTGGACTGAGGAGGAAGGGAATAGGCTGGTGGAGGGGGATGAGGGTGGCTATGTGGAGGGAGAAGAATGCCTGGTGTATGTGGATGGGTGGTATGAGGGGGAGGAATGCCTGGTGGATGTGGATGGATAGTATGAGGAGGAGGGTGGGATGGAATAAGAGGAGGTAATCCTTTTGTATGAGAGAGATGGGCTGGAGGATGTGAAGGGTACGATGGAGGCACACCTGTTGGGTGCTGAAGAGTGGGATGTGACAGAAGTGGCTGTTGTGGTGGTTGTTGGGACAATGTGGTGGCAGTTGATCTCTCTGAACCACTGGAACCTCCCCCAGTGCCTCCACCACCACCTCCTCCTCCACCACCTCCACCACCACCACCAACACTGCCACTACCAGAGCCACCTCCACCACTCCCTAACCGGCGCGCGCTACGCTGACTTGCTTCACTGTCGCTTCCACTCTGGGCTGGAGAGGCAGATTTTCGTTCTACTTTCTTTTGGGTTCCACCACTACTACCTGAAAGTTCCATAGACAATGTCAATAAATATCAATATCTAATATTTTGTTAATGAAAAAATAACATAATACAGCAATCTCGCACAAATCATGGGTTTACCATCTACAGTTTTGAGTTTCCACAGTATTCAGGAATTTCTACAGTCAACTCAAGAGACTTCCAGCTCAGCACAGTGGGAATGTTTGCTGGATCAGGTCCCCCATGTGGTTCATCTTGTTTACTTCAATGTGTCTATGTTCCTCAAATAACAATTTATCAACATCTACCATGCTTAGGTCCTCTTCCCTCTCTAACCTCTTTTAAATCCTTCATATCATACACTACAACAGCCACGGGTTATTTTGTGACCTTTTATTATTATTATTTTTTTTTCACGGCTACCTAAATTACTACATTTTCCCCTCCAACTGAACCTTTAGTTGTCCAGATTAATTAGGGGGGAAGGGGTGTCTGGCTTTGTCGAAGGTCCAACTGTTAAAATCAAGAACAAGTGTATAGAAAAGACTCCCCCATTTGACACACTGGTTCCCAGATGACCTCCGAGTGAATTACTAAAGAGTACTAATTCCAGGATCCAACAACCTTGCAACTTTAGTCGCTTTTCATTTATTTTTCTTACTCAGCCTTTACCAACCACAGGCGAATTAAAAAACATAATTCAATGGTTGGAAAGGGATTACTGTAAACTCATGTCTTTCAAACATGATACACATTTCAAATTCAAACAGTAAAGAAAAGGTATAGGAAAATTTAAAGTTATAATACCTAATAGTAAGCATAAAAAATCTTACCAGAACCACTATTAGTACTGCCATCTCTATTAAATGCATAGGATTCATTGGTATAATTAAATGGCATAGGCGTGTATCCCGTGGCAGGGGGAACGTAGGTACCAGCATAGGGCATATGTGGGCCACCCCATGGGGAAGTGCCAGAGGGAGGCGGTAATGGTGCTAGTGTGTCCCGATCGGCTTCACTCAAAGTATCCTCTTCTCCTAACTTCAAACCTGCTAAGCCTGAAAAAAAGTACACAGTAAACCATACAAATTCAAATTTTGAATAATATGAACCAAATAATAATAGTACAAAATTGACTTTAAGTTTGAATTTAACCAAACTTCTGAAATATCTCACATGATAACTAAACATGTCTTTTTTATCCAGGCATATAAGAATAGCATGTAGTTAGCAGTTCTTTTAAGGAAGGAAGGATGCACGGACGCACACACGTGCATAAAAAGAGGAATATGTATAGTACTAATAAAAATATGTTTAAATTCATCACTTAGAAATAGCAAAGCTTCTATAGTTGTTACTGGAAGTTAACGGAGCCACTAACCCTTGTTGGTACCAGCCAGGCAGGGGCTATGCTCACACAACCTCTGCCTAGCACAGACTAGGGGAACATCCAGCTATTTAACACACAAATACAGTAATGATAAAGTTAATAATTTTCGGTTAACGAATGACTGTGGAACGAATTGTGTTCGTTAACCAAGGGACCACTGTATAGTGGAACTAACTTGGGAAATGATTGATTCTTTTTCCTTAATGTGTGTGTGAGAGCTTTATTAGGCCTTTACTTATTGGTTTAGCTCTCTTTACCATGAAGAGGAAAATAAACTATTGTTTGAATTAATAAGAAAATTGAAAAGTGTACAGTAAGTGGGGTGAAGGTAGTGCAGAGTTAAGCAGCAATTACTCGACTATAAAGAACTAGCAGATTTATGAAAAGAAACTTTATTTGGAAATTTTATCTGTATAATACAGTTTAATTATTTGTACGGGTTTTATATACAGTACAAAGAGAGGTAAGTAATCACGTGTCATTAGTCCTGAGATATCAAAATCTTCTGTTATGTGTTCCATCTTAACATTTAGTGTACTGTACAGGGTGATTCAGCAAAGTGTACATTAAATTGGAGGATGAAATCCTTGGATAATTCTAAACCACAATGTCTCTAAAATGTCAGATTCTGCAGTTTCCATGTTACAATACATTTAAGATGTTGTATTAATGAGAGTGAATTTAATGTGAAATCAAAGTGGGTTTCACAACATCTAAAATGTATTGTAACATGGAAACTGCAGAATCTGATATTTTACTAAAGACACATTGTGGTTTAGAATTATCCAAGGATTTCATCCTCCAATTTAATGTACTCTTTGCTGAATCACCCTGTATAACCCTAAAAGTTGATTTAATATGCAATTGTTCCAAAATTTATTACAAATGAATCTTATTTTCAAATACAGTACATGAACTCTACACGATCTGTTCTATTTGTGTGGTGGGCTGTTGGCGTTGAAGCATATAGTGCATAATCTGCCACTGGAAACTTTATGTGAACGTTAAACCTTTACATCTATTGACTATTCTTACCTACTCTTGACTAAATATATTGTATTACAGAGGCAGTTCAAAATGAAGAGGTTTCACTACAACTAAAGTAATACCCCAATATACAAAAGTAATACTGTACCAAGAACTATCAAGTAGAATACTGTGTAGTTAAAGAAAGCATTAGGGCATGTCAGTACAGTTCTCCATTTTAACTCTAATTATTCTCCACTGCATCACCATACATATTCTCTCTCTGCTCGGTCGAGGTTTACTTCCCTCGGCCATCCTACATATATATATATATATATTGTGAGACAAAAAGTAAAAGATATACAGGGTAATTATCATGAGTTCAAACACATATAGGGAATAAACATTTCTTTGTGCACGAGAGTTAGCAGGCTGAGCGGGAGGAGGGAGCGGAGTGTGGGAGCTCCGTTGCTAAGGGGCAGGCAGAGGCAATCCTAGTTAGGCTGCACACTATGGCAAGTGTTAAGGCCAAACAGTCAGTATCTATACAAATGGAAGTTATGTTAAACTTTCATTTAGTGTTTTCTTAATGGTTTTAGCTGCCTTTTTTTCATGTACTGTAGTTTGTATAAGAATGTTTTTTGAAGTACTGTATCACAATTGTTAAATAACATAAGAAAGGTAGGTGGTATGGTTTATGAATGCAAAAAACTTACTGGCACAGAGATCACCAAAGACATAGTAGCACTGTTCAGAGAAGTCCTTTTTATTTACGGTGTGTCTAATATAGCCTGCCTTGAGCATCTGTGCTGCATATTTGCGGGCTTCCCTCCGATCTTGAAAGCCATCTACTCTTTGATGCAACCAATCTACTACATCTGCACCTATAAAATACAAATGAGATGTATTAGCAGAAAAATAATAATAGAACCTTAAAACTCAAAGTAATCCTCTCAGTTGACTATAAAGCTTTAACTATTACCTTTGGCCCAGCAATCAATAGGGACTTTATTCTTCCTGGAGCCAAGAAACCTAAGTGACCTCCTGTTCATGGAAACTCTCGTACAGTATAGAAATCAGAAAGGTGCATTCTATATCACTTGTATAATATGAATAGCATTACAATCCCATCAAAAATGACTTGAATCACCCTCTCTCTACATAAATATAACAAAAATAAAATTCCTAAGAGAAGTTCTTGCATCACTTGCTAAGATATTTTGCACTTCAGTTTAGTTTTTACACAAGCAAACCCACTTTCTTTTAGCTTTACTATTAAAATTTATATAAAAATATAAAAATCTATATCAGCATTAACAGTAAAAATATCCCTGAACAGTGCAGTACAGTATATATATTACAAGACCAAAGTACTTAAACAATTCAAGTAAGATTTGATTTGAATGAGAAATATATTTGACAACTTGTCCCTCTTTATCATTAAAAAAAATAACTTTGCTTACAGCAGATTATTAATCTTCCTGTCACCTCTTTTTCATATTACCCTCTGAAGGATATTATCGTGTCTCAACTTACCAATGAAAGCATTTGGTATGGTAATCTTGAGCCACATACGGTCTCTGATCTCTAGACCAGAATCAGGAGCTGCCATCGTTCGCACTATGGTGTCCATAGACGTATTTACCGTTAGCTTCATTTCTTCATATGGTCCTGTAAGTCACAAAAGATATTAGCCAAGATTGTTCTACCTCCAAAAAGATGAAGCCTTATTCTAATAAAATTAATGAGAAAAACAAAATTCTAAATAAGTCTTCTTCAGTAAATTTTAAGCACCTATTAAACTGCCTTATGATTAAAACTTCCAATACATTGAGGGTTTGAATCACTGACATTCATTTCATATGAAAATTAAACTGAAAAATCACATGCTGCACTTTCATTCACCCAACATATACAGTTGATGTAACTGAAGCAATGTCAATGTATAGATCTTAAACTTTCCAATTTATAAAGGATGGAATATGATAAGGTTGGTAAAGGAAGATTAAGTTCCTGAGAGGAAGATAAATTTTGAGGGAGGAAACAAAATTTCTGAGAGGGAGGAAAAGTTCCTTGGAGGGAACAAAAATGCCCGGGAGAAAGGAGAAGTTCCAGTGGGAGGAAAAGTTCCTAAGACTGAGGAAGTTTCTGACAGGAGGTAAAAGTTTCTGAAAGGAAAGAAAACTTCCACAGAGAGGATAAGTTCCTAAGAAGAAGGAAAACTCATGAAACAAAAAAGTTTCAGAGGAGGAAAAGTTTCTAAAAGTGAGAATGAATTCCCGAGGAAGAAAAAGTTTCACCAAGGGAGGTAAAGCTAATGAGAGGGAGGTATAAAACTGGGGGAGGGGTAAACCACCAGAAGGATAAAGAGCTCCTGATGAAGAAAGAATAAATTTATGAGGTGAAGGAACAGTTTCTGATTGGGAAGAAAAGTCATAGAAAAGGAGAAAAGTTGTTGAACGGATGAAAGAACTCCTGCATGGAAGGAAAGGTTCCTTAAAAAATTCTGAGAGGAAAATCTCAGGAGTGAGGCAAAAACCCTTAGGGAGGAAAAGTCCTTGAGCAGGGGGATATCCTGAAAGAGTTGATAATTTCCTGAGGGAAGACTATTATACAGAAAAAGTAGAGAAGTTGCTGGGGGAGGAGAGGGGCATCATGAGGGAAAACAGGAACACACACACAAAGAAAAAAGATGATGGTCTTACTCTCTGACTCAGGGATGCTGGAGGTGATGGAGGAGCTGGTGGAGGTGAGGGTGCTGACTGATGGCGGGCGACCAGGAAACTCTCCTGTCAAGGGCAACACTACACCTTACTAATACCACACACCCTCAAAATACCACAGGTCAGCAAACAAGTTTAAAAGAACACTCCCTCAAAATACCACAAATTGCAGGGTCTGAAAATGTCCAATATCCTGGTACCCAGAGCACCAGGAAGATGACAAAATTTAGGTTTCTGAACAGGTGACATGGCTAAAGGTGAGTAATGGAAAAAAGATCAGCGAATGTTTGAACTCTTCAGTCTCCACTTTTATATGCCAAAAAAAAAAAATAATAATATAGTAATAAATAGGATTTTGGTGTGAGTTTTAAATGTTTTTCCAGGAAGTCAGACCTTCAAAAACTCTGGACACCAGGAAACAAATATTTTCAGATCCTGCAGGTTAGCAATTAAGTTTCAAGAACATCCCCAGTGTGTTCATTCTGTGGCAGAGGAGGGCCTTTTTGAGTGTTAAAGTTAATGTCAATATTAAATGTACTAATACATACCATTGCATGGCTTACCATTATTATCTAGAACACATTAGTATCAAAATTAATTATCTACTGTTCACTCATACACTTAGAAAATGATCTAAATATATTTTGAGACTAAACACTCCTATGAATACAAAGCACATGCTTTATAATACCAAATCATGTATTGGTTTTGTAATTTTAAAAAGCTTCATCCAAAAGGTACAAATATACACAACTCTGGACCTTCACCTCAAGACTAGTAAGAATAATTTCCAAAGAGAAATTATGGCTTGATTCTTAAAACCCAAACTTTCCCCAAACCAGTTAGGAGCTATTCATATATTATGCCCACCAAATCCTACAAAACTGGACCCATAAAATCCAAAACTTACCAAATGGGGTTAAATCTAGAAATGGGGGATTAGAATACAGCAATCACTGGCGCCTGAGGTGATGAGTTACGGAGCCACACAACCAGTGAGAAACCTGCTCTTCATTTGACTAACCTGGTCATAAAGGAGGCTTACAGTACCAACCTATTTTCTGACAAACCTACAAGGAAAAGGGTACTTGCATATAAATGAATTCACATATGCTGATCTTGTAATATTGAGAAAGTAACAAAACAACTTTTTTATCTATTACATAAAATGCTAAATGATGTAATCAAGGCAAGCAAGAAAGGTAAACTATTACCTTAGCTATCCTACCTTACTGCTGAACTACATTATTGTTGTTAAACACTAACATACAGTATAAAAACATTGATCAAATTAAACTACAGTATAATAAAATTACGTCAGCAGCAGAGTACACAAATAATCCCAATTCAGATTTTGGCTTACTTCAACAAGGGTAGAGCCCTTTTGTTCCAAATTATGGAGGTTTTATTATATATATATATATATATATATATATATATATATATATATATATATATATATATATATATATATATATATATATATATATATATATATATATATATATATATATATATATATACTTTAACTGGTTAATTAGGATGAAAGGACCCAGAGCCTTAGAAGAGAACAAATAATATTCTCAGAAAACTGGGAGTTTCAAATAAATATTTGTGAGCAAAAAAAAAAAAAAGCCAATGACTGTCTCAAAGTATATTTGTACCAAGAGGATAAGTACATTATTTGGCAAACTAACAGTAAAACTATTGTAATATGCATCATACTGATAAAATGTTCTATTAACTTTTCTACATAAACTGTTATGTAGTAAAATTTTAGTCGAGTCTTATAATGCATTAAGATTCTTGCAATTTTATATCAAAGATACTCCATAAATTAGTAGTATTTCTTAATTAACACTTAAAGAGGTTAAAAGGAATAAACCTGGAAGAAGCAATTTACATAATCTACAGAAAAACAGCAATAAGAAACTGTGCAGCCTTCCCAGATTATTAGAACATCTGTATGTATCATTCTACAAATAATAAATGCTAATTCCAGGTGTCTTTTGCAATTTTGAGTGCTCCTTCCTACTCTAAGTGCATCACCAGGTATTGTTAGTAGCACTGCTAAGACAATAAAACATGGCTACACTCAACCTGGAATTCCTCGGCATGCTTGAGTGTGTGCAACCCACGCACCGGGGTCGATGGGCCGGACAGGCTCGGTGCGAGGTATGGTGAAGTATCCCTTTGGATTGGGATCCCAACATTTTGCAACAACAAGCTTGATAGGCCTGTAAGTATATGTGAAACACAAAGGGGGAAAAAGAAAAATAATTCATTAATGTTGTTCCGAAACAATGAGAATTTCATGTACTGTACAATCAAAGACAAAAGTCGTGTCGCGGTTTTGTCCGAAGATTAAATATAACTCGCGAAACATTATCAGAGCCCTACCACAAGGCAGGTGCGCACCAAAAGTTTGAGCCCTTCGGCATATGTTCTCACCAAATTTCACAACACGACTTTTGTCTTTCATTGTACATGGACTATGTTAACAATAGGAAATGATATGCAATCTTACAATGTTAAACTTATGTCAACTTTGTAAGACATTCCTGCTACAAAAGGAACTGCCAGAATAAAAAACATATTTTAAAAACATGGAAAAACAAAGTAAAACACTTACCCAGGTTTTTGGACTACTTCTCGTAAAACTCTAACAGCCTCGTCATTGCTCATATTTTCAAAGTTGATATCATTAACTTGTAATATCATATCTCCCGGCTCAATACGACCATCTAACGCTACTGCTCCACTGAAATGACAATTTTTCTTTCTACTTTGTGATGGACCATGGATGGTACACACTTGGGTGTGCCCAATATGGGCTTCTGAGTACAGTTCTTCATGGAAAGAGATCAATAAATCTATTTAATACTATGCTTCACCATTAGAAAATTATAAAAAGGTACAGTATTACAAACTGGATCTTCCTTCACCCTAGTAGTGAATAGCAACTGATGAACAATAATGAATCAACTTGCGTAAAAATAACATCTCAACTTACCCCTTCATTATAGATCCCACATAAATACCCCCATCGCCGCCTTTACTTGATTGGCCAACAATGGAAATGCCTAGAAAGTTTACAGTGTCCATATTTAAAGTGACAGTGATGATGTTAAGAGACATAGTGGAGTCGGTGATTGAGGATATAGAGGAGGTGCGAGACATGGCGGGTTGGAGACGGTGACGCCGCTGCTTTTTCCGACGATGGCGAGCATGGAGTCTTGATACGCTGCTGCTTCCTGTTTAAACAGATAATGTATAATACAAAACCATTATAACACTAACAGTATACTGTACATACAACTAATCCTCATTCAACACAAAGGTTCTTTTCCTGAAAACCTTTACAGTGCAAAAATGTGATATGCAAAACCAATTGTCCCATAAGCAAATTATTAAGAGGGTACTTGGTCAGACTTTGTGTGCAGAGAAAAAAAGTGAAATACTGTACAGTAAAACTACCATAATTCATAACTTCACAATTCATAATTTGTCATAATGTGGCTACTTTCATAAATTTCTAATCTATCTGAATATAAAAAATAGGGATGCAGTCCACAACCTATACTCTACTGCCCCAAGTATAAGATAAGAATAAATCAGTCAAAATTAATAACAAATTATAAATAAGTACTATATATAAATAAATAAGAATAAACACACACAAACATGCTACAGCCACGAGTGTGAGTGCTTTAGGTTAAATGAGAAGTGTGGGCAGCTGCCCGACATATGAAGCAGATATGAACCTTCTTTGATATGCCCAGCTCTTACGTGTTTGGTCTCTGCCATTAAGCATATGGGGGGAAATAAATTTTTTATACATACATATATGATTGAAAACCTTGTTGGGTATATTAACAATCATTGACATATGCAGGCAAAATTGTATGAACTTTTAGCATTCCCTTTTACAAAGATAGAATCAATTTAAATTGACCACAAATGTGCAAACCTAGGAAGCCAAGCTCTAGTTCATTACTCTTGGCCAAAAGGTACACCAGTGCAGTGTAGAAATAGTTTATGACCAGTACATCAGTACAGTGTAGAAATAGTTTATGATCAGTACATCAGTACAGTGTAGAAATTGTTTATGATTTGTACAATAGTACAGTGTAGAAATAGTTTATGATCAGTACATTACATTGTAGAAAGTTTTTGACCAGTGTATCAGTACAGTATAGAAATAGATTATGATCAGTACAGTCTCTCCTCGACTTACGACGGGATTCCGTCCCGATGACCAGGTCGTAAGTCGAAAAGGCAAAAATAACACAGTACATAGAAATTCTAAAATGGGTGTCTCTTTTCCTTCTCAGCACCATGAGAACTCTCACTTTTACACTTGCCAGCCATTTTAAAGGGAATTACAAACTAAATTTTGTCAGTACACAGCGCAATCACTAACATCGGAATTCAAAAATACGTAATAAGAAAAATATTTTGATACGACCATGGCCGTCGTATGTCCGGGTTGTCATAAGTCGAGGAGAGACTGCATAGAAATAGTTCATGATCCTAAGAGGATTAATTAAATCCTTACCTGTAGTTGTGGCAGTGATACGACTGGAGGCATCATCATCAGAATCAAAAAAGCTAGTAGACTCTAGATCAGAGCTAATCATGGAAGAGGATTCGTAACCGTGGTGACGAGGCACACGACTTCCATGACCATTGATGCGCATTGCTACAGAAATACAAAAAGTTAGTCCTCCACAGCAAGAACACCCCAACACTATCACATCTACCTGTCCATATTTCAATATTTCTGGCATTAAGTTCCACCTGAAAATGATTGAAAAGACTAGAATTGGCTCTGATAAGACATGCCTCTGGAGTTGGCCCCATTCTCTCACAAGAGCTATGGTGCAATTAACAACTTTCATGCAGTAAAATCCAGCAATATCACAGAATTATGTACAGTTATACCATGTGAAGTACTGTAGTTTTTTTGTGAAGTTAAAATTAATTCGAAAAAGAGGGAAACTGTAGTCATGTTACAAGCCAACACAAAAGTTAACATACAAATAACACTCTCGTAAATCAAAGTTGAACAATCATACAATAACATGCATACAAAAAAATAAAAAATAAATAAAAAAATCCATACTGTACATTACATGAAAGAGGGAGGATGAAGAAAAAAAGGGGGGTAAGAAATATTTTACTGTTCTCAACGACACAAAACATACCGACAGGCAAAATCTCCAGCTTGCAATTAATCTCAAACCTTAATTGTGAACTCCAAAGTTGCTAAGTTCAGGGGTGAATGAATGCCTTTTGTTGCATCCTGGAGTCACCACAAAGTTGGGATATTAATATAATCTTTAAACTATCATAAGAGCAGGTGTCATGGTGATACAGTAATGTATTAGCAGAGATTAAAGTACCGGTAGATGCTTTGTATAAAGTGGCATCATCTCTCCATATGCTCAGCTAGTCTACAACTTGGATGGCAATATATATTTTCTCTCAAAATCATTAACACATGTAATTCTGTTATATAACATAATTGTTGTTTTATTTCTATTATTAAAATAGTAGATTCAGCATACTGTACGTGTCACTGTGTATACAGTACTAACATCATAGACCACATCTAAGTTAGTGAAAAATGTCTATAACTGTACACTACATGCTTTAATTATACTGCATGGCACAGTATTAAGGTAAATATGCTGTAACTTAAGTACAGTAATTGACATATCTTTCACAAATGCTACTACAGTATACTGTATACAATATATTGTTTTACCATTCATGTCACCTGATCTAGTGTAACCTACACATTAATAAAGTACATGTACTGTACTGTATGTCTAATGTACAACACACCCAGAGAGTATAAGTTAAGCCTAAGCAAACACACCAGTATGCCAAGTCAAAATTCTTAAATCTGGACTGACAATTTATGAATGACTTTTGAAATGAACATAAGACCTTGTACCCTTGAAAAGTACATCAGAATGCCAGAAACACTGTTATTTACACTATAAACAAGTAAATCAGCATTAAATAATTCAGTGGTTTCAGTAGCAACTTATTGTCTTTATATGTACAATACTGTACAGTCCTACCCAATATACATGATTTTTAAACAAAATTATATGCTTTTAAGGGTACATAAACTTTTACATTTAATATAAAATAAGTTCACATATATTTGAAAGGAGTCTACATTAGTGGCAAAGGGGATAGAGTGTTGGCTTCTATCCTAAATATTGCTGGTTCACATTCAGGATACCCTACACTGTTTTTGTGTTTCAAAGTACTATGGGTATATCACTGTAATATCTGCTCCTGGGGTAGAACAGGACCAGCATCCCTAGTAATTCAGAGCGAAGAAAAAAGCACTAAGAGTTTAGAAGTAAAGTTCTTAATAATTCAATCTACTGACCCAGATAGCAATACTGTACTGTATCTGTTTGTTTCAAGGAATCTATAATGCCTTACTAAGTGTCCAAAATATATTTTAATTTTCTTCCTTCTCATTTTTTTCCATGTCTATTATGTTTTCTATTGCCATTTTTGGGTGATCATGTATATAATTTTTTGGACATAAGTGCAATACAGTAGTGTCCTGTAAAACATGCCACATTAGGCAAATTTAACATCTTAAGGTACAATATTTACACCTCTTTCTTAATAATGTTTTTATGAGAGAAGTATACACACATAAACAACCATACTGTGAACATGTTTTACTCACCAATGAAATGACAATGAACTTTGAGGGTGAAGGGTTAATGATTCAAGGCCTCAAACCCATCAAACATTACTTAAAACCTTTTCTATCTTTTCAAAGTTAGTACTATTTTCCTGGGCCCCTGTTACTTTACACATTACTCTTCTGATTCAGTATAAATCTCTTGATTTTCCTACACTGACTGCATATTACTGATAATGTTTATCTCAATTAACCTAGTTGGACTATTAAAGGTTTGTACACTAAGATAAATCACAAATTTTTTTTTCCAAATTACACCAGCGTTTCCCTGTCACTAGACCCTAACTACATATAATATGCTTACCCGGTACTTAGCATTAGCCGGGTACAGTACAATATTACAGTGAAGTACAGTGTCACTGTAGATCTGGAGCTGGTTTCGCTACCGTTACTATTAAAAAAAATGCAATAAATAAAATATGTATGTAACATGCTGCCTGATTGAAAACACCAGTTCCATTCTTCTGTTGCAGTTTTAAACCAGCCTTGCAAGGAATTTACAAAATACTTCTCTAAAATAACATTTAATTTAAAATGGTCTTTAGTTTAACACTCGTCTCTGCAATGCTGATGCTTTTCATCTGCCTAACATATTTCAATATTATCTACCTTATTTAATTCATCTTACAAAGTCAACTACAGTATACTGTAGTTATAAAATATGATACTAACACCAAAACTTATACTCTACAATTAAGTGTACAGTTGGCTAAAAAGTTCTCGAACACTCTGTAATATAATACAACAAAACCAATGAGAAATCTGAACATTGCTCTCTAAGGAAGTTTTACTGCAAATTGAATTACTTCTTTTTTCCTGTAAATATTATACTGTATATATGAACAACATATATTATTACGATACACTGAGTCACTTCGCAACTAGGCACACCAACCTTTCTGAGATGACAAGAGCCATAGTACTCATCCTGAAATCTGTCATGCCCAGCTGTTCAGGAACTCATTTTGCTGACTGAACACTGATTACAATTAACATTACAAAAAAATAACATAACTATCAGAATTTGCCCAATTAGTCTATCCCAAAGGTGACCAAGTCTTAAACACCACAAGCTCTCTAGTTTCTAGAAGTAACATGCATCCCAAACATAGAACTCAAGCCTTGAATTCATGGTATAATTGCCAATGAATATATTGCATATGAATCAGAGACCAAGGAAAGCCAGGTCCTTCAATAATGTATTTTTTTGGTTTGAGAGAGAGAGAGAGAGTGTTCGTGTAGCATACATGTACATTATTTCTCTTAGTCTTCAGGCACAAAGAACCTCAGATAAAGTTGTTGTCAAAGGCAATCCCACAAAATCAAGGACAGAATATACACAAATTTACACATAATCTACGCACAGTATTAGAAGTAACACCCGCACCCAAAAAATTAAGCATCAAGAAATAAATAATGTTAACCAAGATTTTAGTATTATGTAGCTACTCCAACATACACATGCTAAGGGTAACAAAGTTTAAAAAAAAGTTAATAAATAAATACATAAAAATAATAATACAGTACTGGATACCCCCAAAAAAAAACGCGGGAGTTAAATTTAACTTTTATGGATATCAATGTTAACATTTCTTACATGTGGGAGCATGGGGATAAAAGGATGGCCCCGTGATCTTGGACGCGTTACTGGTAACAGGTTTTCCAATATGGCTGCCATCTTTTGATTGAAAGAAAACCTAGTTTAACACATATTTACCTTCTGACTGGTGACATAAGTCTATACATTGTTCATAAGACCAATAATTTTGAAAACAGCTGTGGGCAGAGATTGAAAAAAGTACCTTTCTATTTCTTTTAACGTATAATGAAATATTAAAAGCCATCTGCATTTTATTGCATTAATTATGTCATTAAGTTTGGCCCAAGGTACATATTTTTGACAGGAGAACCAGATCAATGATGCCAGTAAACAATTTCCTATCCTAGATGCAGTATATACTTCAACTTAAGTAAAAACTGCATTGTCTCTATTAACTTTTTTGTTAATTGGTCACAGGGTACTGAGAATGAAAAACCTTTGTTAAACCTCTTTAGTTACTATCAACCCTCACTACCGAAATTGCTGAAAACTTAACAACATAAACATTATTTAATGAGGAACTCTTACAGTATTAGTTGGGGTGCCACAAATTTAGGTTAGTTACCACTTGTCTGCATAAAAAACATATAAAGTGCTAAAAGGACAAAGGTGGCCTAAGAAACTATAAACATGGGGATAACTAAGAGAATGAGAGCAGGATTAACTGAGAATGGCATTTGAGGAAGGACTGGTCCTTGTTAAGTTCAATCATGTGGGGCACACTCATAGTGTGTGGTCAAACCATAAAATGGAAAAGATAATATCGTTACTCATCCTAGATTTCTTCTACCCAGTTTTGTTTATCTATACAATAATGTATACACATACTATACAACAATCTTTACCTTTCCCGATAGTGGTGTGTTATGTAAAACCATTATGTTAGCCAGTCCATTCAAAGGACAATGATCATATAAACTTACAATCTTCATGTACAGTTGTCTCCATTTATAATTGGTACAGTGGCTGGTGTTTAGTGAGAAGTGGCACCACCAAACAACAGATAGGAGCCAATGACACTCTATTTGGTAATCTATATTAAAACTATAACCATGCAGGTAATGTGCACATTCACAGATAGAGGAGGGCTGCTTATTTAGCATCCTTGTTCTGGTTACTATTGCAAAGGTATTTCTGCCCATTCTGCTAGTTTTACTACAATATAAATAAACAGTAATGCCACATCTCACAAAACGTGCCAGCCAATGTCCCCTTTACAAATGGAGGAAACTGTACACAAACAATTTTCAATAAAAATTTGTAACATTTTAAGATGTTTTAAGGAATGGTTTAATTTCATTAAAACATATCTCAGCTTTTATAATTGGAGTTTAAGAGGAAATGAGATATGATAAAAAAAAGAAAAGAATAATTTACAAAAAAAATTATAGAAAGGAATCCTTTCATAAATTGGGGAATGCCTGTATTATGCTGAATTAGACCCTACAAACCCCAATCTCCTAAAATGAGAGACAATCATCACCTTTAACACAGAAATATATTTCACTATCAATTCCACATCTTAAAACTACACCTCTATGGATATAATTCTAACAAAAAAGTACAGCATAATACTGCTGTAAAATTCAATCAGATTAAATACTGAGGCACTGGGGAGGTTCTGTTCATTGCAGATCACTGAGGGTGAGGCAAGATAAAGAAATAACACTGCTCTGAAAAGTGTCATCCTAATCAGCATTACTGTCAACAAATGGGCAAGGAGCATTAACCAGCCTTCTCATTTTTTTTTTTAAACTAGGAGGCAAGAGAATCCAGGAGGGTTCAGTGGACAGGGTTGGACAAACATAAGGATGAATTTTATGAGGCTGTTTCCAGTCTTCTTTTACAAAATATAGTAGAAATAATAATGTATATTCTCTTTAATTACAGAGGCAATTACAGTTAAAATCAATGGCTAAACTTGGTAAACAAGCAGTAATTTATAGCTACTATCCACCTGAAAATGAGAAGGCTGATCACATTCATGTATGTTGTCAAAAACATAAAACTATTGCATCCACAATTTATCTAAAGTCTCTGTAAACCAGACAACCACATAATTAAGCCACATTCATCATAACTCTGACAACACAGAAACGACCCTACAGATTACAGGTACATTAAAGGCAAGCCTCACTTTATCATGTTGGGGAAATAGACCTAGAATATCATCTACCAATACATACTGTACATACAAAAATCTAATATGTAACATACCATACAGACACCACCCACACAAGAGGAGGACAAGTGCAATAATAATAATAATAATAATAATAATAATAATAATAATAATAATAAACTCTATCTTCAAGGTTTCAACATGATAAAATTATCAGAATGATAAGGGCTAAGCTCTCAAGTCATAAGTTCATAGCATTTAGACATGCTTGTCAAACTCAATAAAACTTTTTCTAACTTGGTGACCTAAATCTCAAATTTTGGATTGAATTTTACTTTTTTTTTGAACACAGGCACTTCATGCTTAATGAACAAAATATACATTAGTGAACAACCCTAACAAACCAAGTGCGCAAAAACACATAAAATACTAGAAGCACAGATTGCATTAATAAATCTGCCACTACCCAAGTCAATACAGTAGCATTTAACTTTGACATAAAATTACAATAACAGTTTGTAAATAAATCATAATGTAAAAAAAAAAGAAAAACTACAAGGAAAGGTAGAAACAGGCAAACTACTAAGCTGAAAGCTTATTAACCCATACTTAAGTGTTCTTTAAGCTAAATAAATTACTGTAAATTTCAGGAAGAGACCACCATAATGCACCACATTAATTCATAAACATGATTTACATGTTTTACACCACCATAAAAGCTTTTAGTAAATAAATTATCCAATTTAATAGGAAAAAATATATTAATTGCCACGAATCACCTCCAGAGGAAAGTACGCAGTACAGGGGGTCCTCGTTATAAGTGTTCATTATAAGTGGTTTCACACTTTAAGTGGAAAAAAAATTGTGTACCTACTCAAAAAAGTCCCTGCAGTTAAGAGGATTCTAGGGCTGAAATCTGTCAACCATTGGGAGCACAAGTGTTTGAGCCTTCCATTCTCTTATAGGTCACCCTTCTCACCCACGCTATGAGTGTTCAGTACCAATCGCTAGTGTCCACAGACATTATTTTGATGTGCACCAAGAACTATAATTACAGCATCAACTTTGTTGTGTCTTTGGTGGACTGTTTTTGTAGCCGTCAGTTCCAAACCGAAGCAAGGTGGTGTAGTGGCTAAAAGGAAGTGTAGCAGCTATGGGATGGATGTGATTTTAGAAGTTATATGTCAGAGAAAAGTGGTGAGCATGTCTCAATGAACCACTTTCATTGAAACGAATGTGCGGGTGCATGGTTAGGTGGCATGCACTCCATCAACACACCGACCCCAAACGACTTTAAGTACTTTAAATAAGCAGTAGTTAAATAATTTCATAAAATAATGTGTAATCAAATGTTTAACAAGTGTTTCTAAGTTATATATGTAACTGTTAAGAGGTATCAAATTAACCTTTATGAGTGTCTGTCACAATGTGATGGTCCTAATTAGACCCTATTCCTATTAATTCTTATGGGAATTAATTCCCCTTTATAAGTGGTTCCATTATCAATTGGTTTTTTTGATCCTTATTAACCACTTATAACGAGGACCCCGTATCATATACCGTACTGTATTACAAGGTTACAACATTTTCACTGCATAAGTTAGCTTAATGAAGTGAAAGCCAATCCCTAAACCTGAGCAATGAAGGTTTGCAAGTCGAAAAACCAGTCTGTTAAAATTCATCTTTGTTCAAGAGGCACCTCCACCTGATAGGGAACAGCACTTCTTTCAAATACAGGGAATGAGGCTCAAGATTACTGTTACACTGACAAAGCACAAGGCACAGTAATGATAGATCTGCAGAAAAGTAGAAGGCTCAGCCAAGATTATTTATTTTTCATCGCCAATTCTTAAAAGGTACTTACGATCCACAAAGTGTCGGTCATTGTATTTATCATACTTATGGTGTCGCGAACTTCTGTGGTGCCGCTCTAAAAATAAAAATTAACAAAACATACTGTAAACTAAAAGGCAAAAAACACAAAGAGATGGGGATGAAATCATCCGTCTATTAAACTCATGACAATATCCTTGATAAAAAGAACAGTTGACACTGTACACAACAGAGGGAAAAGGGAAGAATAACTATGGCTGTCTAAAGCAAAAGAGCTCTGTGTTTATACTTCCAATTCTCATCACAGGTGGTATCCAACCAAACAGAATATTGCAAAACACACACATCCTCTTAAAGGACCTTAATCAACGAGTCATTTAAGATACAATACATGTTTGTAGACTCCTATTGGGATGAATACCTTCCTATCGAAATTGGGAAGTAGAGACTCCCAAAACAGAGCAACCAGACAGAGAAGTTTCAGGTTTTAAACTATTCTGAGTCAACTACAGCAGTCATTCCTCATGCATATAACCTTTTAATTTCCATCTATGAACTACAATTAGGCTTGAAACAGAAAATAGTACTGTATTCAAAATTTTAAGAAAATATAAAATAATATTGATAATAAGAATAACTCTCTTCAATATGCATACCGGTACTTCTTATATTTAAAGGTGGTTGGTGAAAGCTTAGCCTCCTAACATACGCTTCAGCAAAATACATTCTTGCAATTATATCAAATTTTAAGTCTTCTTGAAGTTTAATCACACAAATGTCATGTAAAACTTAAAATTTTCTCATTTATACTACAGTAAGTGCTCACCTTCATTAACATTAGAATATAAAATTTTCATTAGAAATACCAAACTGTATGCCACAACATAAAACATGTAATTATCACTACTATACACACTCAACAGCATTCTGACACCATCAGTTCCTTATTTTATCCATTAAGCTAAATTATTTAAATCTTAAAAAAAAAAAATTATGGCCCATAGTTCCACTAATATAAAAACTAATCTTCATGATAATTTGAGTTTGCAACAAATGTACTGTACGTACAAGTGATTATTAAATCATATACATAAACACACAACGGAGGACTGACGTAAAAAATAAATATGGTAGAGGTGACAAGCAAGAGGTCTGAAAACAGCAAAATGAGAAGTCTAAAACTGGGCAAGGGGTCAAGGGGTTTGATTTTGGCCCATTTGAGGTTTTTTTTGGAGTTGGGTCCATGACGGGGGAGTAGGGAGTGGCCTCCAGAGGGACTGAATTTGAGTGGTCAGATTAAAGAACAAGGACTGGCAAGTTTCCCTGAAATTATTGGCTGAGGCAATGTTCCTCATTATGAATCACCAAAGTTACCAACACAAAGAGAAAATTACCAATATGTCTGATTTTATATAAAGGATATTACATACATTTTCCAGTGACAGCCTGTTCTGTACACTGTACAGTGGTCCCTCGGTTAACGAGCGCCTCGGTTAACGAGTTACCTTCCATAAGATTTTTAACTTCGGTTAACGAGCAATCCCTCGATTGACGAGTTTCTTACGAGCCGACCTCCACGTGTTTTAGCTTGCATTTGGCGGTCCACCATCTGTAGTACTAGTCCGCCAATACAGTAATCGGTTCTAGGGCTTAAATTCCTTACCCTTTTAGTAAATATCAAGAAGTTTATACTATTCAATCATTTTAAAAGTTTAATATTAAATTTTTTAGTCACTTTAACAATTTTTGAACATAATTGAAGGTAGGGTCACTAGTTTGTGGCACGCCATCCAGCCTGCCAACCCAGCATACAGGCGTCAGTCTTTGTGTCTTTTCAGTGGAGGTAACATCTTGCTTGAGACTCTCAAACTAAATGCTTTTTTTCTGTGTTTGCAAGCAAATTATTGGTCATTTTGAAATTTATTTTACATATTGACAATATATAATGCAGTGCAGTGTTGATTTAAAGAAAATAATCTTGAATTACACCAAGAGAACTGAAATTTTATGGGTGAAAAGGCACCATGGGGTGACTTATCTTCCACCCCAATGCCTTCTCTTCTCCCTTCTCTTCCACCCACATTCTAATTCCCATCATCATCATCCAGGAGCCTTCTTCATACACACCTCAAACTAAGTGTACTTTTCTACCTTTTTTGCTGAATTTAGGCAATTTTCGGTGAGCTGGAACCAATTACCCAAAAACCCATTGAAACAATGGTTTTGGTTAACGAGCAACCTTCTAGAACGGATTGTGCTCGTTAACAGAGGGACCACTGTACTGTATACGTGCTTCAAAATACCAAGCTAAATCAAGACAGTCACTACTTGCTGCACAATCTATTATACTGATGGTAAGAGATATTTCAAATATCATGGTCATGAATTTATATATGATGTGCATATGGTGTAAATGTTGAAGCAAAAATACTCAAAAAATAAAAATTTTATATCCTTTTGGCTGAGCTATTAGTTGATACAAAAATGAAGGAAAAAAAATGGCATTAAACTACCTCTTGATTGGGCACAAGATCAAAACGCTCCAATTTCATTTGGCTTTTTAACCATATCTTTTCTAATTGTAAATTTCAATATTATGGGATTACATTTGAAAAGTTATAATTTACACCAAGAGATGAGGCCATCATCTAGGAAAAAAACAAGATCCAATTATATGCAATAGACGACATTATATATCATAATGAGTAAACCTATTAGTAAACCTTTGTTATTCACGGGGGTTAGGTTCCAAGGAATGGCGTGAATAGGCAAAACCACGAATAGCAACTTACACTACCTTAGTGCACTACTGTATAACTATACCTAACAACTGACCAGCCATGGCAGCACTCATCCCATTTTTTAACTTATCTAATAATTCAACTTTCTTTGTCAGGATCATCACCGACTTCTGCCTTTTACGTTTCACTCCACTAGCATCACTAGCACTGACACTAGGCAGTCTTTTAGGGTCCATTTCACACAGAAACACTAAAGCTTTGACCACAACACAAGAGATGCTGCATCGCAGGCAATGGTTGAGCACAAACAAGGAAGAGGACACGCTGCAGGTGCGTAGTAGTGACTCGTTGCGCTGCGGAAGAGGCTCTTAAGCTAGCCACCATCTGCTTACCACAAATAGTTGAAACCGCGAATCGCAAACCCGCGAATAACAAGGGTTTACTATGCAACTACAGTGTCAGCAAAGTTTTGTGGAAGAGAAATATAAAATTATCTTCAAACCTAGAATCATCTGTTACACAGTGCAATATAGAAGGCCCTGGAATTAATTTACTTACATTTGGATAAAGCTCTTGCAAAATGACTCTGTGGGTACAATTGTCCGTGAGTTGTATCTTTGTGACCTCCATGAAGTATGATCTACTCTCTTATTATTGAACTAGTAGAGGACAATAATTAGAATCTGAAGAAAACAAATGACCTTATGGGAAGAATGGTTAGCACAAAAACACAAAACTTATGATGCGCACCATGCTCACCTCTCCGGGTGGAGATAACGCTCTCTGTTTCAGTACATGTTGAATCCTCCAACTGACTTGTTGTATCTCCATGGCTGTTGAAACAAATGTTCATTAATAATCAAACATCATTATGAATATACAATAATTATTAGCCATATCATGACAACACCTTTGTAACCTTTTTTTATACAGATTTTTAACCAAACAACCTTTACAAATAACAGTATAAGTAACAAGGTCGCCTCATCTGGCCATCACCCTATGACTTTTCAATACAAAATTTCTAGTGCACAATTTCTTAGAATACTCTCATACTGCCAAAAATACTCAAAACCAGGCCCGAGAACTGCAATTATGGAAAAAGTGTGAGACTGGGTGTGGAGACAAGAAGGCTGCCTTAAGTCCCCTTGCAGGATCCAAGAGCAAGACCTTTGGTGGGAAGTCAAGAGGAAAAAGCTTTCCCCAGATGCTGATGGACTTTGACAATTAAACTCTGGTTTGGTAAAAAAAAATATTTTACCCCTATAGGTAGAGAACATTTTATTTTGCTAACTATATCCTCAAATAAGTGCTCAGTAACATAGATCTACCTGAATGTTGTCTTTAATGATTTTATACCTAGTTAACTGTGTTATATCTCTGACATTAAAGGAGGATGAATTGAACTAACTCCCCCGGGTCCTTTGTTTACCTAAACCCATTTTCGAGTGTGAACAAAGGTCAGTAAGCAACATAAACAACTTCTCTCTTTTCTCTTTATAATATTCAATATCTAATGCTATGTATGCATTTATGTACCATATGATTGTCTGAATTTGAATTACAAGAGGGTACAGTATTAAGGTTTATGAGTGCAGTAGCCAAATTCATACAGCACCCCCTTCCTATTCTGAGGGTTACTAGATCCTGGAGCACTCCCAGTCCACCCAGCTGTAAATGGGTACCCAAGTTTACAAAGATAGGAAAGTGAAGGTAGATGAGTGTAGTGCCAGCCACACTGCTTCCTTGAGTACCAGTGCTGAAGAATTAGCACTGCAGTGTGCATTATCCTGGCTTATCTGTACTGTTCCTTATGGGCAGTGACCAACTTTCATTTGGAGCTTGAAAATTAATTTAGTAGAGGCATGTGACAATCCCATGATATTCATTGTCAATCTTTTGTTAACTTTGCTTATTTTATGTTGGGTTCATTAAAATAATAAAAAACAGAGGACTTCCAGAATATTATTCAACATTTTTTTTTTATTTCAAGGGTCATTAATTAACACTAATTACTCAAAATTTTAAATTATGAACCCAGATCCTTCATCAGCATGTAAAATAGTACCGTTGAAAGAAATTGGAACAAAATCTATGTCATGACCTCATCTGATGAAATGCAAGGTACTATACACCCACTGTGACTGAAGGAAATCAAGTGAGCCCCCCCCTCAACCCACTGGCACTTTCTAACACAAGTTATTAATTTACCAAGATAATTCTTTAATATCTTGAAAGTAAATACTGGTGACCCTTGGACTTATTTCCATTATCAATCAACTTTATACAGGGGGTCACCAATACAGTACAAGATATTTCAAACTGGTGAATCCACACCTTTGAAGTTTGAATCAACTTATCCCATCATTCTAAATTTAGTGTTTAAACGATATACAGGTGTATACTGGATAGAGGTACAAGAAAAAATTTGATACATCACCAGGGAAGACATTAAAATTATAAGGATAAGCCTACCATAATACATTTAGACTGACACTCACTGATATGGAGGCGGCCGGCCGCCCTCCACCTCCGCACATTGTGACACATTATCTGACACAACGCTGCTATCTGCCGATACAATCTGCAAACAAACAATTGCTTGGTGAGAAATTTGTAATACTATACAATTCAGAGATTAAAAAATCTCCAACTTAGTCAACAGCTGACTGAGCAAGTAATATATGAAGCCTACGAGTCCTGTAGCTAATGCCACATGTCATATGGGTAAGCATAGGCTCACTAACCTTCCTTCATGCTTTTATGATGACACAAGACTCCTTGATATATATATATATAAATATATATATATAAATATATTCAACTGCTGATAAAAAAATTCAACAGGGCATTGGCCTAATTTCATGAATCGAGAGAAACATCCACACTGTGTATACACTACCACTTATATTAGACATATGCACCCAACTCAGACCTCAGACTTTTAAACTACTGTATTCTTATATATCACTCACTTGATATATTTAATCTACCAGTAACTTTGCTTATTCTAAATTCAAGTTTCATGAGAGGGAGGATGAGAGATGATGAGGACAAATAAGGAAACATTTGTTCAGATACTGAAGGGGTTTATACTTGTTAAGATTCTTAAGGCATTTGTACTTTCAATTCTGAAGGGGCTTGGGAATACAGAGAAAATAACAATACCGATGACTCATGTGACAAGAGGGTTAACTGTTATGTGTCAGATTCAGGCACATTATACATGACCATACTGAATAGTTTTTTCCTAGAAATTTTTATTTTTGCTAAAGTGACAGTTATACTCAATTTTTTCAGCTTTAAGTGGTAACCGCTGTATCCAACAGGTCTCTTATAGAAACCCGGATATGAAAAGAAAACAAAATCTAACTTTCAGAATAATTACAATCATGTGTCTAGGTCCAGTGAACCTTGGGTTTTAAACCTGTTTGCTTGCTGGCTATATATGAGTCAGCTGAACCAGGAACAAGGTTTTGAACTTAGCATTAAGACAAATTCAGCAGTCCTTAAATCTTTGTGCTGTACAGTATATGGGAATTTATGACAGTAAAGTTTACCAAAATTTTATACAACTTAGTTCTGATGTACTGTACTACAGTAAAATATTTGCTAACTTCATATCAGCACTGAATAATTTAGTTTACAAATAAAAAAGAAATGATGAGTTGTAATCAGATACATTACTGTACAGTACGTACATGATTAAAGATTAGTACAGGTAAATCCTTAAAGCACAACAAGTGCTTTTCTGATTTTTAAACAAATAATTTGAAGAAAAAAATCTAACAAACACAAATCAGCTGCTGTTACTGTACTATTTTGCTGAGGCATGACATGAAAAATCATTTCAGTAAACTTTTGATCAATAGTTAAATTAGTTTGCAATCAAATTTGTAGACAGCTAATAAAGTTGAAAACGTTATTGAAAATGTCTGGATATTCTTTGGAGAAAAATTACTACAGAGTCGACTCCAAAATCTTTAATTTTAATCATAACAACGAGTCAGAGTCTCCACCTACATTACTCATTTGAATTTTACAATTCAATCACAGCCCTCATAAAATTTTTACTCACCCAAGAAACTACCCTGCCGTTGAAACATGGAAGCGGTGCATCATCGTCTATAATTTCTTCTTTGACTACCCTGAAAAATAAAATAAGGTAACATTATTACCTGTAGCTATATGTTGTACAGTATATACCTTGTACATGACTCTGTAATCCTGTGATTCCTACCCAAGGTAATGGATTATTCAAGACATAACAAGGTGGTTCAAAATTAAAGTTCTAAGTTACAGACAATACTGTACTGTAATTAGTGTGTGAAGTAACAGGGATAATCCACACAGATATTTGGGACTTGATGAGGAAGAGTGGCATAGTAGAACACATTTCTTACACCGGTAAAAGTGACTGATGCCTTCGTTCTTGAATCTGGCTACCGAGTATTATAGAGGGACAAGACTTAAAAAAGTGAAATTTAATTAGTGTCATCTGATTATGAAACTCTCCGATAGCCAGAGTTGAAATTTTCTGGGAAAATCAATTTTCCGAGGGGCACATTTTCCTGAAAATTCTGAGAAAATTTTCCCGATACCCGTAAAATTCCGGGGATGGGTGAGTTTTTTTCCGGCTTCGAGAGTCGTCTCCTTACCCGGAAATCTCTCATTCCCGGAGGTGCTCTGCACCAATTGTTCCGACTAACAGAGATATCACTGTACTTTGTGGAAACCACTTATCTACAGACATTCAACCAATAGAAACATGACTATGTCCCCCAAAACCTTTTCAGTTAGGAAAGGCAAAAATGGGAAAATAAAAAAGAATAACTAAGATCTGAAATTTAGAAGGAGCCTAGCATAAATTCTGGAAGGCAACGTTGTACAGTAATTAAAGTCAAAATCCTAGAGAACTTGAATATTCCAGTTCCATCTACTGGTTGTTTGACCGAAACTAAAAAATTCTTATAGTACAGTAGTGTGTCAATTTATTGCCATACAGGGTAGTATTGGCTTCTTTTTTTTTTTTTTTACATTAAGTCCCATGAAAAACGTATCCACCTAAGAATCACAAGTCAAACTGATCATTTGAGCCAAGCCTCCAGTACAATATGCTTGGAGAAAATTTTTACACTTAAGTATACTGTACTATACAGTACTTTGAATAATGGTTAGACATATGTTTGAGTAGTTAGCTTACTGCCATTTGCTTATTTTATGTTGGGTTCATTTAAATGACAAAAAATTAGAGATCTTGAAGAATATAATTAAATACAATAAGTAAAATTCTTAAACTCATTACCTAACTCAAAAATAAATTACTTGTTTTTATATACAGTACCATACTTATTGTTTCCCATATTTATAAACCTTCTTTGTGGTTATATAACTGTGGCAAGGAAATTCTTAATACATTTACAAGCTCCTTTGAAAAAGCTACAGTACTGTAGTGTCTGGAAATGGTAAACTGAAGTACAGTAATTAAATCATTGGTCTGGCTTACAGGGAGGATAAAGAGTTTGGTTCCAGCCTAGAGGGCACTTACACAATTTTATAAATATCTAGATTCTAGGGCATATGTTGTACCTTGCAAACATTGATTAAAAAGATTTTTCTAACAAGTAAAAAACACTGTAACAGATCAGAAAATTATTGCTGTCAAATCTATTCAGTGAGCCATCCCCATGCATGAGTGAAGAAATTTTAAACTAGACGATTGAATCTGACGGAGGATATATGAAATAAGAACAACACTCTTGAACTATATACAGGGTATTTCAAACTTCCTTGCAGTCCAGTGAAAAAATCCCCCTATGATGAGGGCAAACTACAAATATTTATGAGTGTTATACTAAAGTAAAAGAAGATACTAAGAAACAATTATGCCTAACAAGTTCTTACCAGTGAATTTTAAATACTTCATTAAACATGGACTATCAACTTTATAAAAGAATAAGTTGCTCATATGTTGTGGTATAAGTTTACCAATGAACTGTTATAATACTGCTCTAATGAGAAAATGGTGATATGCAAGCAGTTTTGGAGGTCTTGAGTCAACACTTTAAATGCTATTTTGTAATTATCAAGTTGTGTAAACATGTAACCTTTGAAAAACAAAAGATAATAAAGATAAATATCTTGTATCTAGTGCAAGGTGATACTGTATTCTCATAGTCATCCAAGAGATAAAGGTGAAAGTTGTTGGCTCACATTACCTTGTCCTACAACCTCTTCAACATGGCATCATCATTCCAAACCACAACCCTTTCCTTCATGTACAAATCTGTTCTAAACTTTATGCACCAGAAGCAGCTGATCCCCAAATATCAACTCAAATGAATAACAGGAAGTACTGTGGATGAAAATTTAAATGAACAATACAGGTATTAAAAAATGTAAATGGTATATTCAGTGAGAAAGATTTAAATGAAGTTATTCCAAGTGTAATGAAGAGTGAGATGAGAAGAGATACAAAACATTAGGTTATATGACCAAGAACAAGAGGTCAAAAGATGGACCTAGAAATGCTGCACCTTATAACCTTTTCACTGCAGCTCCATTCTAAACCTCAAAGTGAAGCATTAAACAAGATATTGCCACTCAAAATTATTAAACAACTTACAAAAGATCAAAGGCTTATTAATAAAGTTAAGATTTTTTTTACATATTACATGTATCTATAACATAAATTTAAGATGATTACTGTACTGTAATTAAAATTTTGCAACATAAACTTCCTTTTGGAGGCATCATGTTGTGTTAAAATTAATTATAGTATTTGGTTCTGGTTTACTACAAGGCATACTTTGGGTTAATAAATATAATGCTGTACTGTACTGTATAAAATTTGACTTGTTAAAAATCTGATTTCTTCAATTAGATTAATTTCTTATTTCTTTTTATTAAATGTTTTTGTTAAAAGAGTACCACATCCATTGTCCATTAAATAATATTTTGTTTTCATTACTTATCTATACAGTAGTTTAAACCTTAGTAATTAGCAATCTTTGAGATCATAAATTAATCTAGCAGTAATTGTTTGACTTCTACCGTACATATGAAGTCAACCATACACATCAATGGTCTTGGTTTAGTACTGTAACAGTATCACTTATTACTGTACTGTAGCATCATTTTTGTCAATAATGTATAGAGCTACAGTAAAGGTATTTAAATTATACTAGACTTACTACACAACATTTGATTTTACTAGAGACTGTACAGTATATATACAGTACAAAACATTACACCTACTCTGTATTAACAAATGTAATTACCAAGAAGAAAATGCAGCATTGAGAATTCCATGTGAATCACAATAAGTATTTCACATGCCTATCAAATACACTGTACTGTACAGTAAATCTATAAATATAAAATTAAGAGTACAAGTACAGTACTGTATGACTAAAACAGGTTAAACTTGTGTTGCTAATAGCTTAATACATTTGTAAAATTACAAAACATTCACTAACAATCTACAATATCAATCCTGTACTTAAATCACTTGATCACAAATACTGTACAGTACAAGATGTCTGTAAAGTTTTCACCCCCATGGGAAATACTGTACTGTAGTATACATTCAAACTCTCACCCGGTAAAGAGAGTTTAACTACAGTATTGTAATTCCCATTAGATACTGTACCAACTTTGAACACCTGATACCCTGAATATAATCAATATAACATGTGTGAAACTCTATTGATAATTCACCATACTTTAAACACATGCTACAGTACTCATAGAATTGTCCTGCTCTCGAATCAAACTGTTAACATTGAAATCATGAAACCATGTTGATCACAAGGTTCCAGGGTCCTTCACTGCCATTAAGACATAGTCATAATGAAACTTGGTTGTAAGTTTAATTCTGGGGTTTCCATGAACTTGTACAACTGGGCTATGCCCAAGAAATCAAATAAAATGAGTAAACTAAAGATGGGATTTCACCCAATTCTTCAAGTACAGCCCCTACAAACAGGCCAAGGTGAGGCTTCTCAGTCTACACCATCATCCACTGTGCATGCCTTATGCAACCCAAGCAGGTTATAAAACAAGACGCAGGTTCACTTGACCCTCAGTTCCCAGCTCTTAAGGATCATCAAGGCGATGGAAGATCAGTCACCCAATCAATGTCTGTTATAAAATGAGACTCCAGGAACACTCCATCATTTATAACTGATACAGAAGATACAACAACTTATGTAGGCTCAACTCAGCCAGTTACAATGGGAAGGTGGATACATGAACTCCAAGCAATAGCACAACTCGCATCCAGTATTCTGGAAATAATGATTTAACACTGCAAGTTCCTAGGTCCCATGCAGGCCAACTGTGCAAAGGGATTGTCCAGAAATTCTAAAAAGGGCATGCTCTTTAATTCCCATACCTGTACTCCTCCCCAGCGAAATGATCCCAAAGACAAGCTACTAAGAAGGCTAAGGAAAACCAATCATCCAAGCTCGGTGTAACCTGGTTGTACGAGTCTAACGTACTTCACTACAATGAAAAGACCTAAATGTTCCATACTATGCCCATAATAAACAACAACAAAATTGATAAAACTAATCTGCTTACAAATGTAAATGTGAATTGCCTTTCAATACAGTAAAGTGATCCAAATCCAATCCTAAGGCTGAGGAATAGTCGAGTGCCTAATACTAAGAGTTTGTTTTTGTTAAATGGGTAGTGCAGTATGCAAAATAAACTGATGTTGATTCCAGTTCCAAAAAAGATGACACCAGTTGGTCAGTAGCATTTAAAAGTGCAACCTTGTTTTGATTCAGAGCAAAGAAGACATTTGTTTCTGCGGCAGAATAATGCTCGCTGACTTCATACAATTTGCCTCTCTGGTGTAAGGTTTTTTCTCTGTTGGTGTATCTGACTGTTGGGGCAGGCTGACTTTTCTGCACCTATAACAGCTGAAATGTATACTCTTCATAGCTATCTGAAGGAACATCATGTACAGAAACAGCTTTTGCAGATAGCAATTTGCTATTGTTTTAAAGTTTTCACCCTTGTTGAAGAGCCACTTCCTGATAGAAATCCTATTTCTGGAAGGTTAGGTAACAGGATTCGTGTTCCTCTCCTTCATCAACACTTTCTTGAGGCTGAATTTCGTCCCTTTCACCCACATGTTGCCATCTTCACTGAATAATAAGGGAAGGAATGTACTACATTCATTGTTTCCTACAGTTTTTAAAACTACTACATCTTCACTACAAGCTATGAACTGTGCCATTTTCAGTAAAGCCGCTCTTTCATTGCTTTGCTTAACAGTCTGTTAGTCTCTCAAATTCTTTTCCTTTTTGTGCTGAGTGTGAGATGTCTTCAATATCACCACTTTCTTCTCATGTTATAGCGACATATCACAATTATGGTGAGCCAATAGAAAAACCTAATACGTACAGGTAAATGGATGGTTAAGCTTTAGTTAAAGGTTTTAAATTTTTTTGTGTACCAATATATAACCAAAATTGTGCTATTCTAATAAATTGAATGGCAACTACAGGTATCTTGGTTTTATGATTTTAGACTTAGAGCAAAAAACTGCAAGGGTTGTAACTACCTAATTTGTTACTAGGTTCCTATAAAAGGCATCTACATGATCGAACCAAAAATAGCACACCAGGTCAGGTGCACCTCATTTTAGATGGTCTGACCCCCTGGGTACTTAGTTCGGAACAGGGTTTCCTGTCTTTCAGTGTCACATCGCACATCCATTTACCCATTCTCAATATTGTTTGCTCAAGCTTGCATATGGCATCCTCTTTAAACTGCTCACATTTCACTGCCATTCATCACACTTCTCATGTCAGTTGCATACATCTCCCCTTTCAAGTGGAGGGAAGGTACTCTTGGTGTCAATCAAGGCAGTAACTCCCTAAACTTCCACCAGCCACTTCTTGACTCCTACAACTCCAGCACTGATTGTGTCACCCAGGTAAAAAAACTCATAACACAGTCCAATTATATATCCCCAACACTGAGTTTCTCTAGCCTAGTTGCTACCCCAACACTGAGTTTCTCTAGCCTTGCTAAGGCTATATGGTTACCTGCACACACAGGACACTTAAAAAAGTCAGTAACACCTGCAGTCTGCCAATTATTCCACTGCACCTCTTGTACACCCACCTTCCACACACACACTACACATTAGTGCAGAAAGCACATGGCCATACTAAGGAAACTAATGTGGAACACTCAGGGAAGGGAATATTCTTTTAGTTAAGTTGGGTTTGGTTAATTTGTGTTATTGAGAATCCCAAATGGTTTTGGTAGGCAACCTCCATAAGGAAATCTTGTTCGTATATAACGTGTTTTACAGGAATATATACTTTACACATTATTTATAAAGTATTAAAACTTGGGAAAGTTTCTGTTAATGCAGCACTGTAATAAGTATACAGTATACTTTTCTTGTACGGCTGTACACAATGTGTAATTACATAAAAAATTTATACAAAATTCTCATTGAAAAGGTTTTTTTTTTAAATAATAATCTTAATCAGTAAATACAGTAGCTGTGTTTATAAAAGATATGTATTGTACTTGCAGTACACATAGTAATGTCCTTCTAAAACCTAAAACTAACAGTACAGCTTATACTAAATTTGAAGTTTGATATAGCTAAAACAGTAAAATTAGGAAATTCAATAGAAGCTCCACCAGCTCATCCATAAATTTACAACAAAAAATACAACAAAATGTCTTAGTTATTCCGAATTGTTTAAGTTGAATTACTGTATATTAAACAAAATCAGATAAAAATTAATACCTGTATACAACTGTTTCCCCCCAACAACACATCCTATGCACTCTCAGCATTCTGGCAATTTAAATAAAATATGGCACAAGTCACATCATTGTCCAAGGATTCCAAGATTAAGTAAGGCTCTTCCATTGTTTAATTCTTTCACTGGGTCTAGCTGGGGCTACAGTCATACAATTATCAGGAATCTGTTGCCATGAACATCTGCTGTTACTAAGCACCCATCAATAAAGTTTATATATGTCTTCTCGGTTTACTTTAAATATTGACTTGGTTACATCACAGTACATCTTGTAGCTAATGAGAAGTGTACATGAAGTGAAAAGTTTGTGTACAGTACAGTATTTACACCGATAAGTAGAAGACAAACAACACTTACTGATGTGGACTGTCACTTCCTCACTAGTTAACACTTTTATCATATGATCCCCGTTCATTTACACAGCTAATGATCACATAATTCATTTCATCAGTAAAATTACCAAGTAGTTTAGGTAAAATCTTAGGAGAAAATGATACAGGTCACATTGAAGGCTGGACCCTAACATAACATGACATTATTCTTTATTCTCATATATATATTACCCCAAGTTTTCCCTGACTAAATAACAATCATCAATCATCATAATTTTCCAACTTACCCAAAATCATCGTCCATAGACTTAAAAAAAAATTTATAACTTGGTCTGTTGAGAACATTCTTGAAATCTGATAACGTTACTTTATCAGGTGCTTTAGGAATTTTCACTAAATATGGAGTTTCCTCGTCATCTATGTGATAAATAATCTTAGTTTCTTCCATTTGTACACGTGTAATAAGGTCCGTAGGTCTAATGGGCGTACACCGAGACTCCCCGTGTACAGGACCGATAATATGGCTGCCACCCTAATGTTTTCCTAAGACGTTCCAATAATGTAGCTCGTGTCAGTGTATATTTTTAGGTAAATATTAATTGTTGATTATATAGCTAAGCTGTGTAGTTTATAAAAATATTTTAAGAACTTCTATATTTTTTATATTGCAATAGATAGAATTTTACTTAAGATATATTAACTGGAGTTATATTTAAAAGGAGTATACTATACGCTCGTAAACTCTTGGATTGACAAAAGGTTTCCAATCAATTATTTTTCTTCGTTATATTAGAGTCAATATCATTATAATATTTAAAGAACTGACTATTTATATATTGCTTTAACAGTATATATTGGGATTTTCATATCACAGTTGCTCTCTGCCATTTAAGAGTGTTCACTGTTATCTC
The DNA here is from genome assembly GCF_018991925.1 of Homarus americanus. Classification (NCBI taxonomy): domain Eukaryota; kingdom Metazoa; phylum Arthropoda; class Malacostraca; order Decapoda; family Nephropidae; genus Homarus; species Homarus americanus. The sequence goes on from NW_024735442.1 coordinate 15,240,241, forward strand.
GCCTTTGGGCCACGTGGTCATAAGAGCTAGTTTGCCTCGCTCAATTGTTGAGAGAAATCCTCTTGGGAAGGATATCAATCATGCCCTTTTTTTTACCGCTACATGCTGGACCTAAACACCTCTACCATATGTATTGTATTTTGAGCATTGTTCGTAACATAAGGATATTGTGTCTTCGCTGACAAGTGCTTTTACTTATCACAAGTAAATCGTAAATTAATGTGGTATTATATAACTTTAATATTTTTATATACGTTTAAACTCATTATACTTAACCCGATAAGAGTAGAGACATGTCTGCACAAGGGACAAGGAACAAATAGAGTAGAAAAATATATGTGTATTGTGTTTGATAGCGAGAATTAACTGAGAGTAGTTAACAAAACGCATTATGGTTTACTTAAAAGATAAAATTACCATCATTACGATCCTTTACAAACTCTCATAATAATAATAATAATAAATATTTTTTTGGTTATATAAAGCGAAAGATTACCATGGGAATGACGAGATACATAACTATCAGGCATAAAAATATTGTAAATAGGAAAACAAAAACTTGTTACTGGCTTAGAATTAAATATAAAACATCCTCTGAAACGAGAATGGCCATGAAATGTATCATTGAAAGTTTAATTATTCTACTTTCGAATAAAAGAATTTAGTGACAAATAAAATAAATGAACCGAATTCTATCGTCGTTTGAGATATTACTCATATTGCATCTATTTTATATACTCGTAAGATAGTCAAGGAAATTTGGAGATAGTCTAACTCTAACATGTTCGCAGCTTTATAATATAATACAGTACATATATACTGGTTAAATCGGTTTGGTATGTTTTAGGGCGAAACTCTCATCTTAAGCTGTTCTTTGTAATTATCCTACCACGAAAAACAATGTTATTATACTCTTCTTTATAAGGTAAGGCAATTATTCTTATATACTTTTGGCGGAATACTCTCCTTTAGCTCCATAATTTAAAAATATATATTTCAAGTAATTAGCCTTAACCAGACACAGCGAAGCATTACTTACAATACACAATCAAAGTCGAATCAAAGACGTGTTCCAACTGAGGAATATGTGTGGTGTCAGTTGGTATTTTTCTTCCTTATTCGGCTGACATGAAACAAAAATATTTACTCGGTGTTTATAGAAATCAAAGGTCACCACACCCTGGTAACCCAAGGCTCAGAGAACAGCGACGTTTGTAGCTTGGATTTTATAGTTAGGTAAATCTTGTGATAAAGCGAGAAATAATTCAGTCCAGACAGGGAAAACGCAGTTACTTTATTTACTAATATGAATCTGAATAAATCAGTGCTAGTGTTTTACGAATAGTTCAATGAGATTAAAGTTAGATAAGACAAACATTGACGTAAATAAACTGCACGAATGGATTTCTGGGATTGATGGGAATGTTCTTTATTGCTGTACTATATAGCGTCAAACTTTTAAACCATAATAATAAAGAGGTCATAAAATTGGCAAAATAAAATAAAATTTAGTGTTATTTTGAATCAGTGGTGGGGAGATGTTCTTGCAACGAAATAGAAGATACTAAAGAACATGAATCAGGAAATGGACAATAATACGTAAAGTTGTTGTCAGGCCAGGGCTGGGAGTATATTATTTTCTTATTATTATCATTACATTTATCTATTTCTGAAGTTAACAAAATAAAATTATATCCTAGATATACAACAATAATACAGACAGATCTATTTATCAAATTATATATAAGCTGAGGTGACAAGGTTGTTGAAAAGTACGGAAAATAGCTGAACCGTGATGCAAAAACGAAATTCTAATATCAAATACAGTGTTCATTACCAGGTGATGTACTGGCAACGTATCATTATCTACAACTGTCGTAAAGATCCTGTTTACAGTTGCGTGAGACACCATCAACACCTAGGGCAGGTGGTGGAGGGGGGTGGGGACGGCCATCTGGTAACATAGATGGGCCGGCCCCATCACCTAGCTGGTGGTGGAGAAGCTCCCATAACCAGCTGTCCGAGAACTCATCGAGATCCTTGAAAAGCAGTTGTCGAGGAGAGGGCAACCAGCTGGGAACACAGACAGGGGACCCAACACAGGCATGTCAGCTGGGCCCTCAAGCGCTAGTTCCACCATGACAGGCACAATCTCTACCACTCTGCTGGTACGTACCTTGCTCTTGTTCTACTCGCACATCTTGTATGTTGCATCTTGTCATTTATGGAAAGTTATCCTCTCTTTGTAAACTTGTCTGATTGTTATTTTGCCTCTTTACCTATCTGCATGTGTATTTTCAAGTCTTTCCATACTTTCTATTTAACTAATATCAATATTAATGTGTAGATGATTATATACTTTTTTCCGCAACCTCTCCGTCATTAATATACACATGATGCCACATCACCGTTGGCTGGGTCAAAGTATAATCTTGGCCAACAGAGGCCAGATGTGGGCAAGACAGACGACCACTAACACCAGCTGAGAGCCCCCTTGTTCCCTTCCTCTTCAACCTCCTCCTCCTCCTCCCGCGAGAATTGTCAACATTGCCTGCGGTTTCTGCTTGTTTACATAGATACATACATACGTGCATACATACATACATATGGTTACGTACACATTATATACTGTACAGAAGATTTTTTTTCTGTCACGTTTCATGTTTGCTAGGCAGGTCGTGACGTAATCCCTGGCTTCGCACTCGGCTGCTTCAGTGGGTGACCCCATCACCTGGGCAGGATACGAGTCCACCGATGGATTATTTTTCCATCGGCAAGTGCACCCGATAGTGTACTTATCGCTTAGTGTAAAAGGGCTAGTGTATAATGAGGAAACCCAATCTTTCAGTCCTGTCCATTCGGGATAGAATCAACGATCATTTGATTGCGAGGAAAACGCTCTACCAAATTAGCTACGTAATACTTGTCATGAGATGTAAATTTAGGACACAGAATAATTTTTAGTGCAATGTAGCAGTTTAAAGATAACCAAACGAATGATTAAAATTATAATCTTGCAGTTCAACCTTTTACTTTATACTGTGTACAAATCCTGAATATCACCATTGCTAATTCCTCGTACATTTTACAGAACTATACCACGTCTGACTTACACAATCTTTTACTAAATAAGGCTAGGCTTCATTGGCAGAGAGTGTTAATAAAATATTCTATTTTATTAAATAAATAATTTTGATCTTATCATTCATTATAGGGTGTAAAATATATGCCGCCACAAAGTAATAACTAAATACTGTATATGACATTATGGCACGTAGCAATTAATCAGCTTCCGTTAAAAATATTTCAAGATTTTTACATTCCGTAGTCATTATAATTAGCAGCTCCTTTTTCAGCCTGGAAATCTAAATAAAGCCGATGACATAAACTCTTGAAGATATTTTGTCTGGAGGCTGTTTATGCAATTTTGCGTTGATCTAATCTGAAGGACATAACACTTTTATTGAAGTGCCAAAATGACATAGGCACAGACACTCTTACTGCATCTACAGACATTATCATCGTCCTCCTGTATACACATAAGCACAATAGTAATGCCTCCTGTAAAAAAAAGTGAAAATGGGTTCAATAGGCATGCCCGCTTGTTAGGGACATTATGGTTACAGAACACTATACGCCTTCGGTACAAAAGAAGGCAGCAAGGACGGTACTGCTCTTGACCGCCTTCACTTCCCCAAGTTGTATCTTACGTATGCATTTACAAACGGATGAAGTGAGACCGCTCGAAAAATCTAACCACCGAGGCCTGGAAGTGGAAGCAAACGCTGTATCCACTCGACCGCCGCACTCCTGTAAATATGAAGGCACTTTATTAACGTCTCCTGTACACACACACAATAATACAAAAAATAAAATAAATATAAATAGGATATCATCATCGTCTTCTACACACACACACAGGCATACTGTACCACTATCGTCTCCTGTACACACATAAGACACACTGTTAAAGTCTCTACACACACAAACATTCTCTTAACGTCCCTCCACTCACTACTATTAACGTCTTCAGTGTACACATTTTCAGACCCGTTTAATGTCTCCTATACACTGTCTAGTAAATAGGACTATACTGCCTGGAGGTGTTGATTGAAAACAAAACGTCAAGTTCACTAGTGTACAGCATGTTACAGTCTTACCCTTGTCTATGTTTTACCGAGTGGCGAGTAAATTATCTGATCACCCATATGTTCCTACTTAGTGTTAGCCAAATAGAATAAAGTTGTATTTATGAATAAGAAAGGAATTCATTCGCCACCAACAGGCCTTGATATGCATTAATCGAGAGACATCTTTTAATTAAACATGGATGTATTTTATGTGTTAATGTCATGCAGATGTTTCCAATGTTGTTAACCTGTTATGACTTATCGGTGGAGCTGTCGTGGTTTTATAGATAAGTTCGTAAAGTTAAACATTCTTTAAGTATCTCGACTTTACATAAAACAATAAAAGACTTTCATGAGGGGAATGATAGAGAGATGCAATATATGAACTAATATAAATAAATAAATAAATACATCAATAATTAAATAAACTGGTGTATACTGTACTGGATTATGAAGCCGACTACTGATCTTGGTCAAAGCCAACTCGCTGAGCATTAGAACATCTCCCCTGGGCCTGACACTAAACTGGTTTGACCAAGTGATGAGCGAGAGGCTGGTGACGAGGTAAGTGGTGGTACAGAGGGTGAGGTGATGGTAGTAGGGGAAGGGTGGTGGTAGTAATGGGAGGGTGGTGGTAGTAGGGAGAGGGTGGTGGTAGTAGGGAGAGGGTGGTGGTAGTAGGGGCAGGGTACTGTTGGTTAAGGAGGGTGGTGGTAGTAGGGGGAGGGTGGTGTAGTAGGGAGGGTGGTGGTAGGGGGAAGGTGGTAGTAGAAGGGTGGTGGTAGTAAGGGTGGTGGAGAGGGTAGTAGGGGGAAGGGGTGGTGTGGTAGTAGGGGAAGGGTGGTGGTAGAAGGGTGGTAGGGGAAGGGTGGTGGTAGTAGGGGGAGGATAGTGGTAGTAGGGGCAGGGTACTGTTGGATAAGGAGGGTGGTGGTAGTAGGGGGAGGGTGGTGATAGGGTAGAAGAGGGAGGTGGTGGTGGTTGTTGCAAGGAGATGGAGGTGGTTGTGGTATGGAGGGCAGGAAGGGTAGTAGGTACTAAGGAGGGGTAGATGGGGTGGGGAGGTGAGGGTAGACTTAACTAGCTACCTCATCCCCTGTGAGTCACAACACAAAGCCTCACTTGATCCTCTGACATCTATTCTTGGCTGAGAAGATGTCTTAAATCTGGGCAGTATTATAAGTTATACATCATGATCATGTACGTTAACCCTGGCTTGCGGTGTAGAAAATTTTTTCACTCGCGATCCTTTCCCCGCATGGTGGGAAGCCAGGGCCAAAAACAACACAAATTCCCTTTATTCAATGTCATTCATACTGTCTAATTATTGCCACAGATATGTTCTGCAATGGTGTTCCTCTTTCATAACAAGTTCACAAATTTTTGTCAAGCCCTATTCTTTAGATTTTATTAACAATACCTGTACATGTAGTCGTGAACAGTACATAGTACAGGTCTATAGACCTTGATACAGTACACAATTTACGCATAAGGTGCTTTGGTTAGTTAAGAAACAAACCTAAAAGAACACTATTTTTTTTTTGCCGTTTGCGCATTGATTGGGGATCCCTCAAGCAAGGGGTCTGAAGCTTCAGCCTCAATTGCCTCAATGATAATCCGTCACTACCTCAGCAGCATGTCCTTCATAGGTCTCGGTCATGCACATACTACATTAATGCTTCCTCAATGTCTCTCTGTTCTATCCAGAAAGTTAACTTTTTTGTCACTTCATACAAACCTGGTGACACTCTGAGGACAAACATTATAGTATCTCCATAATGCACTTCTATGCAACTTTGCTCCTGGGGAAGTTAATCTAGCGTTGTATGAACTTTATTTACGAGATAAACTTGAGGGAGACCGATTATATTTTTTCGCATATTTTGTACCTTTAAATCCATTTGTGTTCACATACAGACCAAGGCACAACCCTTGTGTTTGTATCTAAATAAGTATGAAATCACAAGTGCTGTTATTTCAAAATTGATTCTTCGAATTTGAAAGAAATTTGACAATACCAACTATTCCTGGGAAGGCTACTGGCTACATGTATACTGCCTACTACCACCGGAATAGCTCCTACTTTTCAACATTAAAAATATTGACCCTATGATTTGCATTACACCCATAATTATATATATATATATATATATATATATATATATATATATATATAGGATATATTTTTCATCTTAGATATGTATGGGTTCTGTTTACTACAGTAAGTATAAATACGAGTCATAAAGTACTACATGCTGTATATGTATGGGTCATCTTCTAATCCCGAGATATTGGAAGCTCAGAGGCACCGTCCTAACCTTTTAAGGTCATATAATACACTACCTTTGGGTTAGTTTCAGCCACCAGGAATGCCTGGGTTTGCGTGATAAACAGCAATTTGGAAGGGGGGGCGCTACAACAAAAATAAGAATCGGACACCATTTTACACTGTTCTCTATTTGGACCAGTCGATGAAATGACTGGAATGACTGCGCACACACAGTTAGAATATAAATTTCGTGGAGTGATAACATGGATTTAGGGATGGTGTTATTTTAATTCGTGTAATTCTACCAAACATCGTAGGTTTTCTCTGGGTACTCCTTGTTTCTCTTGTACTATAACTGGCCAACGAAGGGCAAATTGATAAAACATAATAAATGAAATTATACTTTGCCCGTGTAGTTTCCCAGGCCTATGGTACTGTGCATTTACAATATTTGCATTTATTCTCGAGAAAACCAAATACATTTGTGCATCATTCTTTTTCAGAGGGACTGTTTGAACTTTAAAATGTAGAAGATGGTTCATAACCCAAAGAGAAAGAACAATTTCCCTGATGAAGTTTTGCAGACGAAAAACCAGAATGCAGAAAAGTCTTTTTCTTTTTAACTTTGATGGACCAATGGTCGAGATGTACCAGGTCTCGCATCCGGTGTCTGGCGTTTAACAAGGAGCATATGGTATGTAACAAGTCTGTCAGAGAGCAAGACCTATCAAGTCGACCCATTTAGTATGTCTTAGCCGCTGAAGCCCGTGCTAACACGATGTTCAAATAATCATAAATATTAACTAAGATCATATGATTATACAGGATTCACTATCAGCTTTATCGAAAAAAAATATCTTTTGGCATATATTACAATCCTCTAACGCTTTCTTTTCTCCCGGCGGATGTTTTTAATGAGGCTCTAGGCATGCGCTTTGAGATGGCGCTTGATGTGTGTCAGGGATACTGTATGTAGTAACTCTGGCAGTCGTGTCTCATATGGTCAGTTTTTCGCCGTATTTTACCCCACAAATTCCCCCATCCTTCATACCCTACCCACTACAGGTGATTTGTGATCGTAGATAGTAAAAAACTAAAACAAATATTTATAATTAGAATAACGTTATAGCATCGTTTATATAACTATCATCCAAAGAACATATGTGGAAGAGATAATGTAATCGAACAACTTCTAGTGTTAGCCACCTACTCCACTATTACCGAAATAACTTATGGAATTACACCAAATTTCTAGATACAATTTGCATGATACTGAAAATGGAAACGATAATGAACAGAACCCAAAAGAAGGTTACCTGATATAACTAACCTAACCAACCAGAAAGAACTCATGAACATACAAGTTCACTTAGAATCCAATGCTACTCGAAAGAAATTGGAAATGTATCAAAACCCATAAATGGGATACGAATCTAACTATATGAATCTAATACAATACAACATAGTGAATGCTTATCTTCAGTCTAGTGGTCCGCATCACTATCATGATGTATGTATTTGCAATATTGCCCCCTTTATTTATATTTTTATTTCTAGTGCATTTGGTTTTCTAACTCCATTTTCGTATTATGTACTGTAGGGACAATGATGCGATGACACTCACTGGGTTAGGCCCGTTTTATGTTGTGCGTGATCTCTCAGGTGCATCCGACACTGATTATCATCAAAAGTTGTTTGGTGATCTTTCAGCTGTCACTATGCCGATTCCATGTAAATCCACTCTTGTCTTTTAAAACCATAATGGATTGGCATTTTCCTGGAAGTGCTCCCTATCATAATTTATTGAAACTTGACAAAAAACTTTAAATTTGGAATTGTATTCTGCGTGATTTGTTATCAAGTGTGGCCACTTGATTTTTACTACCTTACCCAATATGGTGTAACTGTAAGACCTCCGTTACCAAGGAGATTTATTATAGTTCCTTGTCTGTTACTATGGAATGTACGACGCAGTTGTAACTCAATTCTTCCTGGTTACATAAAATACCCTTTACAGTACCTTGCTCACTGTCGGCTTCATAGGTATTATATAGTACGTTTTGTGATATCTATAAATAAGTAATGATTAATTTTTCAAACTGAAAAATAACAACTATACAGAGACATTTAAAGCGGTTCATTGAGTTCGCAAGGAGGTTAAATGTGTGCATTGCCCCAACCCTCCATTAGAAAGATGCCAGTGTGGTGAGAGAAACAGCTAATAATGAAGCGAATGTAAAGCGGAAGTTTATGTAAACACAAGGTGCTGACTTGAACATACGTTGGCGAGTATACTGTAGACACAAGCGTCTACCGTGGCTCCAACTGTCACGCACATGCTAATTTGTACAGTTCCGCATACCAATACACCTCGTGACTATTAAATTTAAGATGTTATTGACAACTATTTTATTATTATAAGTGGATATCTTTATAAATGGACGTGTCTAACTTTTCTTTTACAATTCTTACAATAATACTGTGTTTAGACAATCCCACATTTATGTATTTACAGTATTTGTATATACAGTATATCTGTTGTTATGGGTCCGTGTCCACATTTAATCTCAGTCTTTTTTTACGGGGAATAACCCACCCGGGCACAGGTCATCGACCCACAACGGGGCCTAGGGGGCGAAAAAATAGAGTAAAAAGAAATTAAAAATAGATAAGAAAAAGATTATATTAATCCATCTCAGTCTATATTCAGTATATCTGTCCATCTGTCTATTTTTCTCCCGCAAATCATTTAACCCACATCCGTTATCTCCGTGGCTACTATAACTTGGTACCGGCCAATCAAAGGTAAAAGTTTCACCTTCCTCTGCGCGGCGCCTTTGGCTACACTTACTCTATCGTCTGAGTATATATTAATGAGCATCTGTTCCACGCTGCCGTACTGGAGAAGGTAAACAATCACTTCGTAAAGCATCATGGCGATGGTGTGTTTACAAACGTTGAAACGTAAACATGGGTAACCTGCCTACTCCAACACACTCACAATACCAACACCCACATAAATGGCTGCAAGGAAAAAAATATTCTCGTACCCTTTACGCTTCTTTTTCCAGTATTAAAAATAACTTTCGTTTCTTATATGAATGTTAATTCCGTTTATCCATAGTAAATATAATTATAGGATGACCTGAAGTAGAAATATACTGTATACAATAAGTATCCAGGGGAAGACAGGAATCAGCAGAATAAAATCCTGAAAGTACGAAGGTATGGTTAGCTGCCTATAGGTTAAGATTTGATTTGATTTGATTTCCTTGTTTTGTTGGCCGTAAACCCCTGGGTCATTACGACAGTAGCATTGTTTTTGGGGAGCTTGTTGAGGTGACCCATAGCAGCCCTCTTGGTGTTTTGCTAAGTCACCCCTCTTCTTGTTTCTGTCTATGGTATTGAACATTAGTAAGTTAAATGAAAATTATGGGAAAGAGCTAGTAATATCTGCAGCAACTCCAACACGGGACGTTGTATGTGGAAAAATAAACATTGATATAAACGATATATGAACAAAAGAATATCAAGACTGAATCTGTGAATAGAAAAAATAGATTTTACGTAACCAACAAACAGGTATTTAGGGCAGAGTCTGTAAAATTCCCAAGGATACACTAAAACATTGGCTGGATTTAGGGGGAGGGTAAATGCACATTAAAAAAAAAGGATATAGGGTTATACCAATAAAGAATATAGTCTACCCCTCAACTCACTCAACCATTTTCTATGAAAGTATAGCCTCCAGGCATATCACCCCATGACCCCAGAGTCCCCCTTATATCCTGAAACGAGAACGTCGAAAATCTTCATATGTACGTAAGACTCCCGCCCGTACAGTCTGAAGCAGGAGTAGCTCAACATTTCTCGATCCAGGTGAGCCACAGGTAAACACAGAATGAAAGCTGGAGTGTACTGGAAGAAACTGAGGGAGTAGTGACCGGCCAGAATTTTCTTGCAATTTTCTCGTTATTACGTGATAAATAATAGGTGTAGCCATGTGATTCTGGAACATACAGTGGGAGAAAGCTTAGGTAAGTACATGGTAAACCTTAATATGGTGGATGGTACCTGGTTTATCGGATAATACGAAAATGCTGGAGACGACTCCGTAGCTGTATTGGAAAACCTATTCATGTTTAGTGGAATAATGTAATATTTCGTCAATATAATGTAATATTTAAGTCATTTCATCGATTTAAAATAAATTCTCGAAGCACATAATCACAATGTTGATTAATACTGAATCGAAGTGTTACGTTATAGAGAGATGAATGAAAAACTCAGCAGCAGTAACTGAGTTTCCGCAGTTCTCAGGGTCAAGGTGGTGGGGTGAGGCTTCTGAAGATGATACTCGATGTTTATTTGTTATAACGGGATAAGCTACCTGATGTTTATACATCATATTTGATTACGTTGCGTGATGGATTTTTTTTATGGGGATTAGCCCACTCGGTCACAGGTCACCGACCCACAACTGGGCTTGGGGGGGGGGGCGATAAGAAAGTACCATAAATAAATAAAAATCGAAAATATAAAACAGATCAAGAGTAAGAAACGATATATATATATATATATATATATATATATATATATATATATATATATATATATATATAATATAACACCTCAACCTGCCAGATTCGAACCCACGGCCCACGAGCCTATGACTGTGACTGGGGAACGTTAAGCTAATGAAATATATATATATATATATATATATATATATATATATATATATATATATATATATATATATATATATATATATATAGTGTTGTCAAATTAAGAAACAATTGAGACCATACGATTGTGTGTAAATAAGGCAGAAAGCCAGATCAGCAACCTAGCTGAGACTACCGTCACAATTTTCGTAATGCCACATGGCAGCAGGGTCTACCAGTAGAGAACACATTATGCTGCTTCCAATATCTTCCCAGGCGGGTAGTACGTCCCTGTTTGATAGCTGTCTAATTAATACCTGCTACCTAGTTTTTGTAGAGGGTTAGGTTAGGTGAAGTTTTAGATTGTTAGGTTCGTGGAATTTCTCATGAAGTTTGGCTACGTAATGTTTAATTCGCAGGAAAATGATTTTCAGTTAGCTCGGCTCCCAGAGTATATTTCTAAGTAGGGGCTGGGAAATGCGGCGTTACTCTTTGGAAGTTAGACTATACGTGAGCTCACTTAGTAACCCACAGTACAGCTTCATGATCCCCCCCCTCCCCCTCCCTTATTTGCACCGATGACACGAATGTTTTTTTTTATTATTTCAGTGTTTTACGTTATTCCATTTAATTTCGAAACTTAGGTTGGCTAACGTGGAGATGTATAACTTAGAAGTGTTATCGGTAATTTAGGGGTTAAGAACAGTACTAACAAGTTAGTAGACTAAACAATTTTCCTTACTTGTATCTATAAACTTTCAGAAAGAAAAATACTCATTACTCTAGTTATATTCTTTTATTTGAGCGGTTTCACATTATTTTTTGGTAATTTTTCGTTATCCACCCCATGACCTTAAAAAAATATATATATATTTTGTCGCCAGTTTTCTGGCTGTTTTAGACGATTTTTACATTTATCTTTGGGAACATAACTTTTTTTTTTAGTTAGGTGAGGTTAGGTTATGTTAGGTTGGTTGGTTGGTTGGTTCCTATGGTATGAGAATATGTTATGTTTGGTGCGTTTTACTCAACTCTGACCTCCATTTTGTGCAAATTAGCAGTTTCTGTTAAAATGAAAATTTAAATTTTTTGCAAAAAAATGTAATTTGCGCAAAAAATGAAGGTCAGATTTGAGTAATAAACCAAAAATAACGTATTCTCATACCATAGGAACCAACCAACCAACAAACCTAACCTAACATCACCTATTTTCAAACCAAAGAAACCAACCAACCAACCAACCAACCAACCAACCTAACCTAACTAAAAAAAAGAAGTGATTTGCCTCAAATATAAATGTCAGAATCATCTAAAACAGCAAGAAAACTAGCGACAAAATAAATTTTTCATGTGCAAAAAAGGTGATGGGTGGATAACGAAAAATAACCATTTTTTTTCAACTCGTGTCAACCACTGAATAGATCAATGAAATTAAGTAGTAGTTCGCAGATAGTATTTCTGCCGCATTATCCAAACTTGAATTTTTAAGACATAATAATTGTTAAAAATGGTAAAAAAATGAAGATAGAAATTAGATCACAGAAAATAATAATTCCCGTAAAATTGAACCGCGAAGTAAATAATGACAACATTCGTATGTAATTTGACAGGCATAAAATTAACTTTTCTGTTCAACAGCATGACATAATTTACCAAGAAACACAATAAAAGTAATAATCATAATAATATTTTACAAGTAAATCTTGAAAAGGAATGATCGATTGGATTTCATAGAATATTATTCATTTTTCATGTACCTTAGAATGTATTACTGTCCACATTTAACTCGCTTGGCCAGAAATGTGTTTAAACGGAGAGCTTCCAAGTATTTCATCATCCAGTTTGCTCCGGTAAGCTAATAGTAAATAAAATCACTAAAAGTTTCATCCTCAAGTCTGAGGGTTGGTAACTATGATTCACCATCCTAATGTTCCCAGGGTGTCTACTAATCTTCTCAAATTTCGTGTCCCCAGAGACCCAGTCTTTATATTTTATCATTAACCTATCCCAGTTCCTTCCAAGTTAGATCTCACCGTTATCCTAGCATCAGTCCCACCTGTAATTATATGGTCACAGCATCTTATATATCACTTATTTATTTATAACTTTTCAGTACAGTATTTTTGTTGGCGCTCGAATCAGTATTCGCATTTCAATTTTTTTCTGTCAGTATAACTAATAAAACATTTTTCTGTAGCCTCACTTTTCGAAAGCCTGCCAGTCCCTCACACAAGACTTCCACCAACAGGCTTCCCGGTCGAGTATAATCCACGCTCTAACACACTGCTGGGGAGGGGTTGGATAATCTTATAACACGATACTCTCTCACCTCCAGCGTAGTTCACATCGCGACCTCCTGTCACCCTCTCCCGATCAGCCTGTCGGAAGCCACAACCTAGACTAGCAACAAAGATCTAAGCCAATCATGAAGGTTCCTTGTAATTACTTCTTGAGTAACTACTAACCGCTAGTTTCCATCCTGGTCATTACAAAATTGCAAGTCTGCTACCATGATTCGTTCTAAGATTTATTGTTAATTTAGCAATAACCACTTATTTCCTTCTTTACCGCAGCTACCAAACAGGGAAGATATTGGAGGCATAATGTATTGTCTAATGGTAGACCCTGCTGCCATATGGCATCACGAAAATTGTCACCAAGTCCCCAGGTTGCTGATCTGACTTCCTGCCTCATTTACACACAATTGCAGGGTCTCAATTGTTTTTCTTACTTTGACAACACAATATACATATATTGTTTCTCACTCTTGATCTTTTTTTTTCATTTCTGTATTTCTTTATGGTTCTTTATTATTATTATTATTATTATTACAAATTTTTGTAATACCACTGTACTATTTGTAATAAGAGTACTATCATCTATAGCCTACTGTATATCGAAAACTCAATATTATTTTCGCATTCGTCTTAAGTCTTCTCTGAATTGAAAAAAGAAAAAAAAACACTAGTGTTGGGAGAGTTACCCGAATGATAAGATAGCGTAGTAAATAACTTGTATGATAGTTTAACATGCTGTAGGTCACATACTGTATATGTTAAGTAAATTGCTTGTGTAACGCTGACGGATGGCTACGTAAACCAGAAATTTATTTGAATGAAGAAGGAACAAGAATGTTTAGCTTATCTGCTATGATGCATGTTAACAAACCTAGAAATAATTAAAAAAATAGCTAATTAAGGTACATTAATTTTGTATTAGATGTTGGTGTCATATACTGCAGTTATGAAGTGGTCCAAAAGCTTTAATGATGTCTAGATAAGGGTCTTGCCTTTGAATAGCAAAGAGATAACGGGACTTTAACCCCTGAAAGGCTATAATTTAACCCTTTGAGGACGACGATTTAACCCTTTGAGAACGATGATTTAACCCTGCAGAAATTGGGAGGTATAAAATTGCAATGCAACCGACGTGTGTTGTGTTTACTCTGCCCACACCTGCATGGTAGGGTATTGTTTTTGGTCCTCTGCCTGTCCCCAAAATAACTCTAGAACGGGTTTGCATCAAACCTGTTAGGTTTGATCAACATGTGACAAGATCTACATCCTAAACTCGTGATGCAAATCGCGCCTAAATTTATCGAGGTTACCATGGTAGCGGTTCTCGCTATGATAATATATATATATATTTTTAGGGTGTTAAAGAAAATGATGACAAGACTATCTTCAGCGGTGACTGAATTAATTAAAAACAACATCGTCACTGGTTTGGCATTTACCCTATGGCCGTAATTAATGAATAGCCGGCAAGGTTTGCATTTGGTCGGATGGTACAACATTTCGTCACTAAGGGGGTGTTATATATGTAGTTTTCAAGAAGCATGATTTGTAATTGCAAACTTTGTGTTATAAAACATATATTTTGTATAAAAGAAACGTGTCTCTGCTTTTTATTGTTGGAAATTGGCAATATCTCACTTTTGCTTGACATAGAAACCCAGGGAATGTCCAATGTCCTTTACAATACTGTATAAAGTGCTCGGTTGCTCTAAGTATTTTCCATGTAAGGTTTTGATTGTACAAACACTAGATTGAACTTCATGCCAATAAGATAGCTACCGTTACATATACTGAGTATTTGCCCTGACAGTTAACATCAGCTTAAGTTTGGTGTTATGTGAGGGTTAAGGTACTATCCCGTTGAAAAAAAATACGGCACAAACGTTATATATTGTTATATATTTTAATAATTCCACCTATATCTTACATTTTGATACTGGACCATTCGTTAGTTTTTTTTTTTAGTGTTTTACCCCATCACTTTTGGATGGGATGGATAAAAGAAAACTAATTTCAGAAAAGGGAAGAAATACTGTATTGTTTTCGCCACTGATCGGCTCATGGTGCAAGACAAGTATAGGAAGCGAAAACTTAATATTCTTCATGTTAAATGTGATAAAATGTAGTGGGGAACATGAGCTTCTAAATTAGTGTGAATAATCATTGGGCTACTCAGCTGATCAATATTTTGCGGCTGAGGTTGAGAGGGGGAATCACCTGCTACTGGACCTGATCAATAATTGTGGCAGAGGACGTATTGACCAGTGTGTATGAGAGTGCAGTATTGGTGCTGGCCAGTGTCGCTCTCCGTATACTGAGCAAAATAATGATTTCATTCCATATTATTATTAGGTACATGCAGTTCGTACTTGTAGCAATTAAGTATGATGAAATTTCTAGTTAAGCATTATATTCTCGGATTTATAAGGCCAGACCATTTGTTAAGGTGATATTCCAAACACACGGGTACAGAAAACCCCATGTCTATCATACAGACAATCTGTACGATCATGTTATTAGCCCCGTGCACCAACAGAATAAAGGAAATGTTTCCAATAGTTTGAGTACCTTGGTTAAAGGAGATTTTTATCTAAGGCAGCGTTGGAGGCATTTCTGGTAAACACATAGCCTATCGTTTAAAAAAAAGTTTCTCTCTCTCTTTTATAGTAAAACTAATATAATGTACAAAAACATTAATGATTGTATAATTTTTAATTCACATAATATAAACCCGTTCTATATCAAGATATCGAGTTTAATTTTTTTATACTGTATGAAATTGGCTCATGATAATGCTCACACTCATAGATATACTCAGGAGAGATGGGCATGTTTATGATAATTGTGTGCTGCCTAGAACAAGTGTGTGCGGCGAATAACACTATGTTGTACCCACAGGCGGGCGTGGGAGAGGATGAGCGCCTGTGGCGAGTGGTGGTGGTGGTGCGCAAGGCCAGGTCGTCTACCTCGCGCTGCGCCTCTCTCCATCCTTCTGGCAACAGTTCTCACCCTCATCTCCCTTCTTTTCCTCCTCAATGCTAAAGGTGAGTCTTTTAACACATACACGTCAGTGGCGTATATGGGGGGGTGTATGTGGCCGTGGCCCCCTCCCTTTGCTACTGCCCTCAACTCATTCAACATGATCATAAAAAATAAAACATTTCAAAAAGTTTGAGCGAGTCAATCATATGCCAATGGGCTTTCCCCTTTCCAGAAACTTACACACACACGCACACACGGCTTAGTGTTGGTCCAGGACTCCGAAACAAATATCCGTCCAATTTTGGTGTTTTGATGTGTAAGTATTGTTATTTTCAGCTAATTAAATATCATCCATTGTTTTTATTCAATAATCCTAAATTCAAGTTTTTCTTTTTAACTAGAATACTTTGGTGGTACAGCGAAAGAACGATTGCCTCATCACTAAAGTTGCGGGTATTACGATTTTATTACCGTGTGCGTTACTTTTATCCTCTTCGCCACTAATCGTTTCGTTAGCCGCTTGAGCGGTCGGTCACGTCTTTGTTACGCACCGTTTGCAAGTACTGGGCCTGTACTGGCCCCAGAATACTATAACTGTACCTGCTTCAGTGTTGGTCAAGTCTGGTCTTGAAGGAGCTCACACTCGGGCAGATTGTTCTAAGAGTTTGCAATTCTTACTCCAAAAAAGTTTCTCATTTTTCTTCAACCGTGAGCTGTGACCCACTCGTCCTAACAAACATCGTAGGTTTTCTCCTGTAGGCTACTAACACTGGACCAAAGTCTAATTAAACTTTGCAGTGGACAAAGAAAGTCGTGACAAAGACCAGACCGACCATCCGAACGGCTAGCAAGCCGATAAGAAGTGGAAAAGATAGTTTTTTATTTAGTATATTCTTTTACCTTTATTTTTCTTTGCCTATCGTGTGCCATTAAAGCCAGTGGCCCGCGCAGGATCCCTCCATCGTTCTATAGTCTTGTCTAGGGCTGTTTTGAAACCCAGTACTGTTCTCGATCTTACAGCTTGAGCTGGCAGACTGTTTCATAGGTCTACCACCCTCTATGAAGGAATATTTCTTTATGTTCGTTCTGCATAGAACATTCCAAACCTCACCAGGGAGGCTTGAACTCAGACCTACAACAGGGAGACAGGAACGTCTCATTGGTGGTGGCTTTGCTATTCAGACTTTCATTTTATGTACAGTACATGTTTCCAGAAACATACAGTATAGGTATTCGGTTTTATGATAATATTTTATTCTGTAAAGTTGTCATACAGGTTTACTATCTGATAAGAATGTTTATAAACTATGTAGTTGTACAGTTCAGCATGGATAAAGACAATGTAGGTGTTGTATACGGTGCACGCAGGCCGTGGGAGTGTAGTTCCCTGTGTACAGACAGACACATTACAGGGAAACAACAACGGTACACAGGCAACTTGACCAATGATAGCCGACAAAGCTGCTGGTCTTTTGCTTAGGCTTACGTATGGTCTCTAATCAGTAATTGTATGTCAAGGGGAGTATTAATAAAAGTTTATTTGATAGACTTTGTCAACAAGTTTTACATTGATCTTGGACTATCCGAGTATCGGATCACTACCACAGTTGTACATTCTGTGGATTAATAATATAGAAACTTGCTCTTCTCTTGCTGTAGCTTCATCTGTTATGTACCTCTTTGTTTTAGCTTTGAATTGCTTCATACTGCAACCGGTTTTGATGTGGTCTGGTAACTTTCTTGTTCCCGCCTGTTATAGCATAGCAATAAAGAAAGCGTTTTTCGCTGCTTTGATTTTTTTGGCTCTCCGTATTAATATTTCCATGCTCTCTGAAGAGCTTGAAATAGAAAACGAGTATCGTAGCAGGGGTACTAACATATTATATATCGGTCGCTTCAGAATTTGTGTTTGAATGCGAAATGCTTCAAATTAGGACACCGCTCTGGATCAAATCTCAGTAATTTCTGAGAACCACACTACCACCAGAAGGAGTTGTTCGATTTCGTATTTTTTTTCCACAGATGGGATCTTATTAAAAATTTGGACTGTGTTAAATTTTTTTTTAAATTTGTCACAAGTACAGTTTTTTATGCTGATTCTAAGTATGCAACTCATTTTTGGCGAAAATAAATATTTAAAATTTTATTAGCGTTTGTTTGCAGGAACGGTGTCTGTTTTTGCTGTTGAATGAAAATGAGCGATAATACAATAATTGTTTTCAACCTAACCCAAGTGCAGTATTGTCGACGTTGACTTAATGTCCTTCCTCGCATTAAGTTGGGATGCACACTCATCTGGCAAGTCTTTAAAGTGGAGTATGCCTCGCAATTTTTTTTACCGCCAACCCTATAAGTCACACAGATAACACCCTGTTACGAGTTGGGGATTTAGAATATAGTTAAACGTCTACCCAGATCCCAACAGGCAACAACAATAAAAAAACAAAGACAATCGGACTATAAAAGGGTAGACAAAGGATGGGAGTTTTTGTTGTGTATAATAAAGTACCATAAATTCCTTAACAAAATATTCAGCTTCCTACAATTTACCCTTAACCATACTTAACCTAAACATACGCAACATTGGCTTAACAGTATATACATATTTACACAACATACAACAATCTGAAGCAAGGTGGAGGTGGGGAGGCAATATAAGATTACAAAATACTCAAGTGCAGTGCTGAGATGGCTGACGAGTAAGGCTGAGTATTGAAGAAGATGGTAGGTAGTCACTGTTCCGTAGGTCTCCAGGATAGGTGACCCTAGTGTGGTCACTTCCCAGAGTGAACTGAACTCCCCTCGATCTGGAGCTGATGAAGAAGACTTGGAGGAGGTGACGCAACAACCAGGATATAGAGAAAGGAAACCCCGGAGTGGTGACTAAGACTAGTCATACTCGGTTTTCGTCCCTAGATGGCGTTGCTCGTGGTGCTGGGAAGGTAGATCATGACAATAGATGGCGTGGTTCGTAGTGCTGGGTAGGTAGATCATAACAATTGATGGCGTGGTTCGTAACACACCCCTTAAAGCACTTTTACTTTTTACTTTTATCCTCTTCACCACTGATAGGCTTGATAACTGCCCAAGCGGCCAATGTGACTATGAATAAAATTAATACAGAAGAAAGAATTAGTATGTGGATTTTTCGCGAAGTGATAATAATACTTTTGCATACGAGATGATGTAACATAATTGTTGATGGATCCTTAGTTATGCTTGTGTACCGTTATAGTACTGAAATAGCAGCACCACGTATGAATCAATATATTGAACCTCTTATTCGAGACCTCTTTTTAGCACTTTTTAGTCTTCCTTGATACCTTTCCTTTCACTTGACCTCTCTTAGTAAGTCGTCCTTGGCAAGTGTCCTCTGCTGGTAATTAACCTCCTATTTGGTCTTCCATGGTGAACTTCCATTTCTATCGATCCCATATTATTTCCTCTAAGTTACATTCCTGTTTATGGTATTCTTCTGATTATCCCTCTTATGTCAGTGTCTCCTATTCATCATCTGTTTTCCATCATCCACAGCGCTGAACCGCCACTCGTCCCCTCGCCAGGTATTGGAGTTAGAGGACCATGACCTCGAGGGGGCGCCGCAACACCACCCAGACCTGGTCACCTACATCAGGCAGCTCCACCTGGTGTCGCCATCCTTGGGACCTTATAACCTCCACAGCCCCAACACCACAGACTTTTCCCAGAATGGCCAAAGTAGACAAATAGAGGAGATCCTGAAAGGCAAGGTGAGGCTCATGGTATTATTTGGTAAGATAGTTAGGGTTTTCCTACTAGGTAGAAATACTGTATATTAGTCTTCATTATTTTTCTTTTTGATAGTTTTTTGTTATGCATCAGAGAAGGTGTGGTTAAGAGAGAGTACTGTAGTCTTTCCAGAATTAATGCAGTACATTCTGTATACAGTTCTGTGCTTTTTCTAAATAATATTACATGTGTTTGGCAATTGAAGGTTGATTCTTGTAAAATAATTTGGAATTCTGTGTAAATTCTTATTATTTTTTTATTAAGGTGTGCTCTTTTCTCCTAAATTAGGGTAAGTGTTTTTATGTATTAAAAGTTTAGGTATTAAGGAATTGTTGCAAATCCATTGTGGGTGTTCTTATAATTTCACTCAGTAGTTTTTGAGATCAAGAAAATCTCATAGGTATAATAGAACATTTAATCATCTTTGATAACCCAAATAGTCTGACATCTAACATCTATAATTTCTTAATTATTCATATTTTATTCATGTTGCTCATTCTTACATCCATATTAAGTATCCCAAGACCTTTCCACATACTTTCGTCTACTTCATTCTTACAGCCACACAACAATTATTCATTCTCCATTCAGTCTGCCACTCATAACTACATCTTATTTTTGTGGCGTGTTCTCAGTAATCGGCGGCAATAATAAAAATATTTGACAGGTATTCCTTGCAATAATTTCTGGTATTGTGAATACTGTACCAATTTTGTAAATCAAACTCGTCAGAAAGATGAAACTTTTATGTTTCATTTATGTTTAAAATATAATCTCAGCCCAATTGGGTCCAACATAACCATCAAGATCCTAGTTGTACCTAGTATTCAGGGAGACCTAATCCTTATGGTTTGGTTATATTGGGCCCCATTGGAACTGAAGTCTCTGCAACCTACCTCCCTATTATTAAGTTTCACGGAGTTAGTGTGTGATGTTTAGCGTGGCGGGTTGTTCGTGGAGGCAGGAGCATACAACGGGGAGGAGCTAAGCAACACCTTATACCTGGAGCGACAGTTGGGTTGGCGGGGTCTCCTGGTGGAACCAGACCCCTGGAACTTCTGGGCGCTCCGCAAAAGAGGCAGGAGAGCCCACTCCATCCACGCCTGCCTCTCTCCCTACCCCTTCCCCAGGGAGGTCACCTTCAAGTGAGTGTCACTTTTTTTTGTGTAAATTTTTTTCAAAGTTAGCATCATTCTTTGTTATATAGCCCTTATCATTTTCTCTCTCTCTATTTATTAGCAACAATCTCCTCCTTCAACCTGTTACCACTCCACACAGGCAGAGCGACACCATGGGTCACATCGTCAATGGAGGTGATGACGCTAGTCGCCACGGCATCTTCACTAGAGTCAAGTGCTTCCCCCTTTACTCCCTCCTCCTCGCCCTCAACACCACCCGCCTAGACCTCTTGTCTCTCGATGTGGAAGGCGCCGAGTTACAGGTGTGTCGTGGCTTACTGGAAAAGATGTAATGAAGGGTTTTTTATGATAGTGTTATCAATAAGGTGGCTTTGAATGCTGCATTGTATGATTCTGCTGTCAAGGGTTTTAGTATATTTTGGGTGTGTATTGTATGGTTCAACCCTTGTAGTTGCCCCTATGGCAGAGAACACGCAAAGAATATTGAAAATTTATGTCTCGACTCTCAAAGACTAACCGTAGTATTATTCACCCACATGAAATGATGACCCAAGTAGTTATTTGCCCACAGGTGTTAAAGACTTGACTCATAGTGACAGGTGTTACCGACCCAAACTCTATAATGAAATTTTTCGGCAGGTGTTGAGGACAGTGCCATGGGAGGCAGTGAGGATTGAGGTAATATGTGTGGAGTACCGTCACGTGCCTGAGGGGAAACTCGCTCTCAGCTCCTTTCTACAGGAGCGAGGCTACACCCTCCACTCCACCCTCGGCGACGATTACATTTTTGTCAGACGGGACCTCGAGCGCCCCAGTTTAGGAATTTTGTAGGACTGAACCCCTCTACTTATTACTTATTTAAGGAAAATGTTCCATAGTGCTTCTACTATTTTTAAAGACCTGCAAAATAGTTTTAACTTTTGTTGTTTGCTATTTTTAGTTGTTAAGTACAGTACAGTATACAGTTTTAAAGAGAGGTCAAAGTTTATAAACTGTTTCTTTATTTTATAATCTGAACAGTACATTTTTGTGCCTAAGAATATGGTTGTATTTATGATGTATATTTGAAAATAGTGTAGAGAGGAATTAATGTTAAAGTGAAATTACTGTATTTTTATATTTTTATGGACTGCCGAGTACTGTACAGTATACAGAATATACCCTAGAGTGTGTGATCATGTTGCAAGAACTACAGTATGTACTGAACTGTATCTGTCACACATGAATTTTTGTTTGTTGTCATATTGTGACAAAATAAGCAAATTCAAGTCACAAAATATTAAAAACTTTGATACTATATATAGATTTTATTTAAGTTAATGTACATTTGCTGATGCTTAGACATAGTTAATTCCCATAGCTTCAAAATCAGGAATTAAATGACGCTAATAATCTCCATCCAGTCACCGTCTATTCAAATTGAACAAGATACAGGGAGTATTTGAGATTCATCATGCTAACTGCTCCTTTGCTGATGTGAAATTTATTGAAATATTCAGTAGTATTACTAGAGTTTGGATGATGATATTATTTGAAATAACAAACAAAGCGATTTCAGCATAATACAGTACTGTATATTTTAATAGTGTCTGTAGCACTATTTATTTATTTTAACTTGTTACTTTTATAAGTAATGAATACCTTAGTGAATCTTTTCCCCAATTTTTGACACAGCTTGTAAGAAAGGTACAGTCCCCCCCAAAAAGGATCGTTAACCATAGGGTTGATGAGATTCGAGGCTTCCCAAGCAATATTACAGGACCAGTTTCTGAATGGTTGGTAGTTCTACATCCACAATCTTTGAGCATGAATAAAGTATATACATTTTCGAATGATACATACTGTACAATAATATAGTTTAACGGATTTCTTGTAATATTGAAGTATCTAGTATGCCTTAAAAGGACGACTCCCTCTCCCAATCCTACCTCCATATCTAATTGGTGATGATATAGCGAGCATGAATACCAACTTATGATGATGCACTGGGGATCATATCAAAGAATTTTGTCTAGTGTTTCAAACTATAGTGACGGACAATGTAATGATACTTTTGGGGGGCTGTGCATGAACAGCAAATGATTTCATAAGTAACACAAGAATTGGGATTTTACTTCTATGGTTTCAAATTGTTTAAGTAATAATCAGTTTCAACACCAAGCCTTATTGTATTCTTACTTCTTACTTTTATCATCTTCGCCACTAATTGGCGCGTTAGCCGCTTGGGCGGTCGGTCACGTCTCTGATACACACTGTTGGCAGATACTGGGCATGCACTGGCTCCTGAATATATCGGAACCTGCTCCAGTGTTGGTTAAGTCTGGCCTTCCATGTCTTCTTTTCTATAAAGAATTTAGTGTAGATCTGATATTGGTAATTTGGGGAAAGGGAGACAGATAGAAATTCTTCTCTCAAGTAAGGGCGTTCATCAACAGAGAAAATAAATTTCAGTACGTACATTCAAACCATACACCATCGATAGCTCCCCTTATTGGTACAATAAGTTTGTATTATCCGTTTATTGCATGAACGGATAGTGCAGATTAAACAAACAATATAGACAAAGACTCCTCATTATTATAAAAGAAACTAAGATTTTATTGTACCGTAAACATGAAAAAATTAAATACAGTAATTACCTCTGTGAATACATTTGTTAAAATATTCCAAGCATCATTACGATAACTAATTACCCCTCAATCTAATTGTCATCCATAGATTCAGAATCAGCATGCTCAGGAATACAGTATGTACCTTTAATGAGATTTTGAACAAAATCCAATTTTGGGCCAAAACAGCCAAAAGTGTAAGCTTAATGGTTTAAGATATTTGGACCAAATCTATACATTTCTCTTGAAATTGGTATTTAAAGGATTTAACTAATTAAGTATTTCCAGAATAACACCAAAAAGTCACATCAGAAACCCATAGTTGGCAAGTAGTAATTAGCACTGAAAAAATTTCATTATAATCTTCCAAGCATCAATACGACTACTGATTACTGTACTACTACTACTGCGACGTTGCCAATTAGATACACGAGTTACCACAGGGGATGTAGAAACACATTTCTGCAACTGTACAGTACCTGGGGAAGTGCAAACCTAGGAATAAAATGGGAAACCCTATAGATAAAAGGCTCCTGATTTGTTGCTTCCAATCCCTCTTCCTCACTCTCCCAAGCCTCTGACTCATTCACACAATAAGTAATTAAATTATTTTATACCTGTTGATGGTGTAGTTACACAAGGAGAACACACCTCCAGGATTTCCATTCCCTTACCTATTCATACTCTCCTTATGGATGTTAAACTCCTTTATCACTAACCAATAATTCAACTAACTGCCAAATCTTGGCAACCCTCATTTAACCTACAATCCATAGTTTTAAGATTAAGTTAAAGTCAAACTTTGACCATTGATACGAGTCATCATTGTGGAGGATTGGTGTTCTACTTCCTAAATACTTTGAGTTTTAACCTTTAAACTTTTAAAGTACAAATACGGCAATTGCTATGGGTCACCCACAAACATTTTGTAATTGGTTGATAACCAGCCATCATTTGAAAATCTTAACAAATATTATAAATTTCAGTCAAGAGCTGTCATACTCGGTACTGTACAGGGACACTCAGTTGAGCAACCTTAATAGGATTTATTTTTTCTTCACATGCATTGCACTTCTGTTAAACTTTCAAAAGATTATAATTACTGTACAGTACTTCTTTATGCAATTTTTATTGTATGTTGTACCTCGGCTTATGAAGGACTAATCAAATTATGAATCAAGCAATTCATGTTGTAGATTCCAAAAAAAATGCAAGTAGGAAACACCAATACAAAATAAAGCTCTCAAGTTATACTTTATTACCAGTTATTTCTGAAAATGATGAACATATAATGGCATGATTTCCATGACAGCAGTGACCATGAGGGCTACAATGATGCATCATATGAGGACACCAGTGAGATGCCGGCAAGTTCATCTTCCCATGATGGTGATGGAATATCACTGGAGTTGATTTCATGGCAACTCTTGATGGTGCTGATACACAAGGAAAACACATACCTCCTTCTGGACTTTCCCTCCCTTGCTCATTATCACAATCTCCTATGCATGATCCACGTCTTCTGTTCTTTGGGGTGAGAGGCCAAGGACGGTTAACGTGTATGGTATCTGGGCCAGACTGGTCTGTTCCGGTTGAGCTGTGGTGTTTAGGTAAACTGTTGCTACGCACAAGACCACATGATCTTCTGTTATGATGACACTGAATAACAGGTTGTGTGAAGTAGGGGCAGTGAGAGCAATGTGTATGACTTGCATAATGAGGCCTATAATCTAAAGCAGTGATATGTTCATTGTGTTTATGAACTAATGACTCTGACAAATTAAGTTTTCCTACATCTAGTAATGTTGAAGCTATAGATGTAGAATGTACAGTGCTTGGTTGGGATGACAAGTGGCTACCAGAGCTTCCTGAATCAGACACTAAGGCAGGGAGTTCTAATGCATCAACAGCTGAGACACATGAAACTGCTGAATCTTTTTGTGATGAGTAATAATTTATTCTCTTTGAATCACGGATTTTATTTTGAGGAGACCCAGATGAAGAACCAATGAGAGATTTTGGCCACTTTGAGTCTCTTGTTTCTGAAAGAGGAGGTGGTGGTGGTGTGGGTGTAGGTGTAGGTGGCGGTGACAGAAGAGGCCAGGAAGATTGTGGTGGTGATGGGAGCAGGGGTGACACAACTGGGGATGGATTTGAGGAGGGTGTTGGTAAAGACAAGTCCAATGGCATCATAGACAACAGAGGGGAGGGGATATGAGGCTGTGGGGAAGGAATAGGTGCAAGTGGATATGGAAGTGGAGGAGAAGACAAAAATGGTGGTGGTGGAGGAGTTGGTACAGAGGACTCCATCCATGCAACATCTGCACCAAGATCAGGTCTGCAAAAGAATGAAAAAAAAATATATATACAGTATGTACATTATCACTTTTTCTTGCAAACTTAATACAGGCATGAGACCATTTATCTGGTGCCCCAGTATCAAGAATGCTCCAAAAACAAGCTACGTATTGGAACAAATTATTTAAAATTAGCACCAAATCCTGTACAGTTCCATATTTCCCAGGCCAAGCAGTGAAATTTCCAACCATTCTCCACCTGTGAGGTATACCCTATGCGATGACAATGGTTCTTCAACATTTTCGTTGCGATCCCAAACTGGATGTCAGGCATGCTCGCAGACCATAGTATAAAAAAGGGTGTTACTGTATGTTCACACTTACCCTTGTAAACTATTTGAGAAAGCTGTTGAGGATGGTGTGGTGACAAGTGTTTGTGCAGTGCAAGAGGATGCCAAGGGGGTTCTTCGTCGACGTTTCCACTTGACCCAGAGAATGGCTATGCCTACCACTGACACCATGACTCCACATGTCCCTGCTGTTGCAGCAGTTGCAATGATTACCATATCTTGACCTACAATATCAAAGAAGTGTCTGCACAAGAGGAACTAGAGTACCACAAGTGGCACATAATGTGCCTACCTAAATTCCCAAATTGAAAGGGATCATTCTCTCCCTTGAGGTAATATATGTGGTATGTAATATGTTTATAAGTGCAAGGAAACTGGAGATACTGATACAGTATGGAATTAAAATTCTAGTTTTAAAAACAATGGCCTTGGCCCAGTGGCCCTATAATAAAATCAATGCAACATGAATCTCTGTAATGTTATATTTATCAGAGCATGGAAATGTAGGAAACCAAATTCCTAATTTTAGTAACAATGACCTTGAACATAACAGAGTACTGTACTGTAATTCCCAAAGTTGACAAGAGAATAATACTTACATTCAGTTTCATCAGATTGATCTCCTTCAGAGCAATTGGGTTGACCATCACAGACTAGACTGGGGTGGATGCAGAAGTTAGCAGTGGTGATGCAGCCACCATCCCTGGATATACCCACACAGTACACTGACCGTGGGCACCAGAATCCTCTATGGCTGCTACAGTTAGCTAACAAAGGAAGTAGATGAGTTATTAAAATAATCCTTATTATGTACCATATACTGTATATCAATGGATAATCATATGTGAGCCTGCGAGGATTCTACGAGACAATGTTTGTTCAAAAATGGTTATTATCTCTGGCACTATAAAATACTGAAAATTATGTCTTTGGAAATCAACAATTTTGCCTTACCTTGTGTAGTGAGTAACACTTCAGTCCAGAAAAGATGAAAACCTGCAAACTTTGTGGTATTGTCAGAAGGTTCACCCGTCCTGCCACAAGAAAGATCATGTCAAATACTATTCTGACATTTCATAATGATCACAAAACTCCAGGAAATGAAAGTACACGAACTAATCCATGTCTACAATATTTAAAAAAAAATCATACTAGTCTAAAAATAAAGAATGTCTTCCACCCGAACATTCATAACCTGTTGGTGTAAGCTTAGTACAAAATTAGTCTTCCATTCAGGCACATCGTCATACAGTACTCAAATAGTGAAACAAAGACGTATATATAAGGGCCACGCTCAGTGTTTTCCTTAAGAGTCGACCACCAGCACATGTGATCGATTTTAGCCAACTTCTCGGCTAGTTTAAATTGTTCAAGAAATATAATCTTCACATATCTGCTACAGAAAAGATAACAATCTAAACTTTAATTTATATCTAAACACATTTGCCTTCACTCTATTACTCATTCAAATTAAGTTTGTTTATTGATTTTTTTACCTAAGTAAAGAATCTCTTGATCCCTCATTTCTTCAGGTCATTTTTTGCCTACTGTATTATGAAAACATTTAATGAACCACCTTAAAACTTACCTGAAGGTGACAAGGAGTCTGTTCCACTGACTGAGAACCACTTTATCAGCCTGATTGCGGTAGTAATGGAGGTCACCACAGAAAGACTTCAACCTCTCCTGTAAGTTGCCCTGTGGCTGGTATCCATCATGGATGGCCAACTCTGCTCGACGACAGTTAGCTTAAGAAAAGAAAGAAATTCACTTGGTACAGTTCAATGCAGGTTGGCTTATCGTCAGAAAAGATATAGTTGACCATTCAGTCATTCTAGTTAAATTTAAATTGCAGTGAAACATTAATAATTCAAACAAATTTATATAGTTCGAAATTCCAAGCAATCGCCTGGCAATTTAAACTTACCTCGAATTAGGATGAACGATGTAAAATCTTCCACTTAAGTAACCACATGTGCCTCATATATCCACATATCTGGAGCCTAATCCTGTACAATATGTGGCTGTGTAGTTCCAGCTAAGACTCAGCATAGTGAAATAGTAACATGAAATTTTAGCCATCTTTTGAACAATTTAACAACTCTGCTGATCTACTGGACAGCCTCGGTGGATCCAATGGAGGGGATCCACATCCCTATGCTTGGTCTTATGGTGCCCCTACAGACCCCTGCCCTGCTAACTCCCATTGCCAACCTCCTGATCAACCCATCATCCTTTGTGTCAACATGCTTCTTCTCCTCGCTACCAACCTTCGATTCTGCTCCCACCCCTCACTGTCCTGTCAACAACCCTTTACTAGCATACCTTGCTTACATATTGTATTGGATCAACTTTTACATACAGTATCATGTTACAATAATTTGACTACTGATATATCACAGAGGGGAGGATCCAGGAATATCAAAGAAGTTGTGGGTGGGGAACATGGCGAGCACAGCGAGCCCACCCAGCTGGTTATTTTTTGGGGTGGGGGACTGTAATTGACCCCCTCGAAAAATGTTTAAAATCTGACCAATATCGTGGGCATTTTGAGGTCCTTTTGAAGCAATGTGCACTTGATGTTAACATATTCTGAGGTTAATAGAAATTAATTTTTACTATACAAAAACACCTGAGTACAATACAGCCTTAAAATAAAAGTAATGGAATTTTCTGATGAAAAGGGGGGTCAAGACCCCCAGGACCCCCATGGATCTGCCCCTGCCTTATGATCTCTGCTCCTTATAATCTTTTTCGCACTATCTTTCATAGGATTAATAAAGGGGTGCACAGTAAACTTGCCGCTGCCCATGGCAAACATAATTTTCCCGTTTCAGTATACCTCGAATAATACCTTTGTCTACATCATATCCATAAAGCTTAAAATTCTCTGGGTTTTGTTTGGGTGCAAAATAATTTTCTAATAGAAGAAATTTATATACTGTACTGTACTGTACTTGGCCAGTGTAAAATACCAACCTTTGATGTGCAGACATGCATGAAGCCACAAGAAAATTTTACTAATTTATTTAAAATTATCGGCATATTAGATCCACCCCCATGTAGTTTGAATTATTGAGGTTTCATTATAATAAAAACTGGATGATTTAGTCCTACAGAACTAACGTACAGTACATGCACCCCTTCCTTACCTATGCTGCCCTGAAGCTGGAGCTGGTGCACATAGAGGTACACGTGGTAGTGAGGACGTGCCCGCAGCAGCCATGTACACGACAATCCCGCCGGGAAGCCTTGGGGGAACCCTGGAGATATCAGACTACCTCCCGGCCCCTCCACCAGACCCCCACACACCTCCCTGCCTCCCATCACTTGTGCCGAGGGTTTCACCGTCTCTGGGGGCGCGGCAGGCGGGTTAGCGACCTGGAGTATGGTGACATAGAATACCTGTCATAGAAAAGTTTAGTCTATCATCAAGAAAAAGTTAATGAGACTGATATTTCATGAGGGGTTATTCTATTAACAGCCACCATTTACTTTGGTTTTATATTGAAGGTACTACTATAACAAACTACATTAGAATCCCTGTGTATATATATATATATATATATATATATATATATATATATATATATATATACATATACATAGTGTGTTTGAGTCATTACATAATTGGGGCAGTACCATTTACAGGACGTGTGGAAGCTTATCTGGTTACTCAATGGATTCATCATCTTCGCCTCTAAAATTTCCTTCCAGATGTTTAATACTCCTGTAAATCTTTCACCACACTCAGAATATAAATAAATTCCCCCTAAAAGCTCTGATACACGAAATACGAATTTCATCAGTATAGATATTATCTCGTGTTGGTATAGGGAAATATGGTAATATAAAAAACTTGCCAATGAAGCTTAAAAGCAAGAAAATACTGTTAGTGGTCTACCATACTCTTCCCAACAATCAAGAGAATATACAGTCAAAGGCCCCTCGATATAAATACATACAATGCAGTTGTAAGCAAATCGAAGTTAAAGACAAATTCGTCAAACAAGTATAAGTGGTAGAAAAACTAGGAAAACAAATGCCATCTCCTCTTACCTCATCACCCATACTGCACTCCTTCCTCCCTGTGGACTTACCTTCGTGCAGGAAGACGTAGTGAGCAGAGAACCCCTGGGCGTGGAGGGCGAGGTTGGTAGTGAGGAGCAGCTCAAGGCGAGGGTGGAGGGTGAGAAGAGGACTGACCACCTCACCACCACAGTACCTCCCAACGAACTGTCTCACCCCCGCCATATCGACACTGGTCACGTCCATGTAGTCCGCCACACACCTGCTAACACCCACACACTGATATGGTTGGCTTGCAACATCTATCCTCACCTACACACTTGTATTATTAGGTTGTAACACTATCAACATATACCACCACCTACACATTCATATTACTATCTTGTAACACTACTATCAACAATGAAAGACAATTGACTAAGTTGCCTGGCTCTCATGATCCCTGATCTTACAGTTAGGATCATCAGGGACACACAGTTGATTCTTGAGTTGCTTCCCCTTCAGACCCCAACGACACTATACTGTGTGAGTATTTCATGAGTGTGCTGATGGTAGAAGCCTTTACGTGACCTTAATATAGCAGGTAAAACTTATCCAACTTATCAACCTTTCCTTTATGTTTAGTGGAGATAGTCTGCTAACCCCTTGTTTATGGGCTCCCCTCTGAACTGAATAAAATCGTCTACTGTTAGCCAAATAAATTATTAAAGTGGCGTCCCCGTGGTGAGAGGTTCAAGAAATCATCGAGGCTCACGATAAATAACCAACATCTTATCAACTTTAGTTTTTCTTTTCTTTGTGAAATTTTCAGATAAATGGGTTTCCATATAGGCTCTCAGCTATGCCACATTAACAGTCACTACCTAGCTGGGCACCGGCATGACCTCACCTTAGTGTGCTGACGTGGCAACAGTGCGTGTGTGTGTGCACCATACTAGAGCAACCTTTCTTCTTTATCTACAGGACAAAGTTGGAGATTAATATGACGCTAAATGTACACCAAGACGCAATATTAACCAGATACTTTCTCGTATCTCAAGTTAAGAGAGAGATAAAAAAAACGAGTCTTTGATATTCCGGACCGAAGAACTTATAATTTACTGACAGGCAAAATAAACAAAGTTGTTGATATCTTGGTCGGAGTATTATTTACTAAGTGATATTTTCACAAGTTTGTGATGAAAATTTTAACCAGTTTAAAATGTATTTATGGCAACGCAATTACAGCGATTTAATTAACATCCAAATTACCAAATAGTAATTAAACGGCACTTATTGTTGCAATTTACACAAATATAATACAAGCTGCAAAACTGATACAGTATTTAAAATGTAAGTATATTTCTCAATTACCTTACGCACTACCATTTGTAAACACATACTTGTATACGTGGAAGACGAGAGAGAGAGAGAGTAAAAAAAAATCCCACCCATCCTCTCTCTCTCACCCAACCCAACCTTCGTCTCTCACTATTTCACTTTCATCCCTCGACTTTTCTACATTAACTAGTACCGGGTGAGACAGGTGGTGCCCGGGCCAACTCTGCACCATCTGGCAGAATGCACCAAGTTTAAATTGCACAGCATGAACTTGCCGCGAGGGCCTGCCAGTATCACGCGAATTATATCAGAAACATCGACTGGTATATCGGGAGGAGAGAGCCCAATATTCCCATGTTGGTCGTGATTTTGGCAGAAGTTCGATATAATTAGCTTTAAATCTCATCTTTTTAAAATCAAATGTTAAGTTACGAGTTTCACCGACTACCTTGTTCTTAATTCATAGGATGTTTGTTGTGTTTATATTATGTGCCTCCAGTTAGTATAAATGACTATTAGAAATCGAATAAAAGAAGCTCAAGGAAATTCACATCTTAATCACAGTTTCAGAGGAAGTACGGTGGAATAACATCTAAATCACGACTTTGTTGTAAAAATATACTGATTTATGTTACATATTATCAATAGATCGTAAGGTAACGAGGCAAGTCAGGAAACTACCTGTTGAAGTTCTCTAAGATACATTTTTAACTTCAATTTTTTTTTTTAATAAACTGAATCAACTTCCATTAACTTTAAAGAATCATAGCTCCCATTTTTTAACCCCCAGGACGAACACACACCTTTATGTATTGTATATGAAAGAGACGTGAAGGTTTATGACATCTTGAGAGTATATCTAAAGAAAGGCGAATTATTTCCCTCTACATATATGTTACATGGCAGTGACTGTAAGAAGTAGAGTATGTGTGAGTCCTGTATCGTATGAGGCCAACCCCCCCCCCCCACACACACACATCCCTTCATTCACCACAGGTCCTCTATACACGCACAGCCCTACACATCTCTGACATCTCCCCCAAACTAATACCTACACCCATTCCACCAGTTCCTTCTCCCCTTCCCCCACACACACATCCCATCACCCACTCCACAAGCTTCCCCATACGCACCCCGCCACATAGGGTTCCTCCAGGTGGAAGGCGTGGAAGGTGATGGTGACGGCATGAAACATCTGGGCCTGGAAGACGTAGGTACACCGCAGGCCTCCAGGGTACGGACCAGGCCACCCCGGCGACGAGAAGTTACCCGAAGTCGAGACCCGGGAGTCGAAGTAGAAGATGCAGAGACCTGAGGGAGAGCAGAGATGGGGCTTGAGAAATAAGAGTGACATGCTGAAGAGAAATAGACAGACAGACAGAGACAAGAAACAGCGGCATGGGGTGAAAAGGGATGTACTGAGATAGAAGAACATAAAATTATCAGATACTTCAAGACAGAGAGACAGACAGAAATGTTGTACAGATCTGGGGTGAAGAGTGAAGGGCCTGACACCAGAGACATGAAAATAGTGACACATGATAAAGAGAGTGAGAAACAGACAGATAGAAAGACAGAGACAGACAGAAAGAGAAGACAATTACCTGGGAAGAGAGGGACAGGGCTTAAGACAGGTAAACAAAAAAAACAGATGGTGCCACGACCTAATAAAAGAAAGAGAGAGAGAGAGAGAGAGAGAGAGAGAGAGAGAGATAATTACAGAATGTTGACATCATCATCGTCAGGATGTCACTTACCCAGCACCTGTAGGGGCATCATCGCCAGGAGGGCAGCCACCAGAGTCCAGGTTGAGTCAAGACGCGGCCCTCGCCAGTTCACCTACATGGGAACACCAAAAAACAATTAGGTCAAACAACTCATTTACTGTTATTGCAGCTATCACTGTTGCCACTGTTAGGAGATTATATTTAACGACTACACAGCACGAAAACAGATGCCATTGTAAGTTTTTAAGTAGTTGTGTCGTTTCCGGGTTCATTCTAGTTATTAACACGGAACGTAATCATTTTCCTGGACCGAACACACACACACACACACACACACACACACACACACACACACACACACACACACACACACACACACACACACACACACACACACACACACACACACACACACACACACACACACACACACACCATAACACTACAGGAAGAATACAGTAATACATAAACACGTAGGTCTTGTATTCTGGTGTCCTATAACATAGTAAATGAAACGTTATCTCCTACTTCCAAAAATTTCCACAGGCATTGTATTTTGGTGGACGGAACTCTCGGTAAGCTCCTCCCTCCCCTAAAAAAAAAAAATTGTAACCCGAACCCAAATCACAGTCTTTTAGTGCAGATAAACACTAAATAAACACATTGGTGCAGTATATGGACCATAGCGTAAACACATAAAAAAATTCTTACAGGCGAAATTTCCCGATTCACCAGTGTAAAGAAAACCCATGTTGTCTAAAGCTCACCCCCCCCATATAACTTGTGTACCCAACGATCCCAAAGAGAGAGAGATCAGCCCCTCCCACCTGTAACCCCCCCCCCCTTCCACACACACACACACACACACCTACACGGTCATCACCAGCTGGTCTTATCTCCCCGTGCTGCCTCCAGAGTTGGGATTCTGAAAGGTTAGTTCCGGTGAATAAACCTCGTAGGTGAAAATGTACGAATATACCAAATTTGTAAACCTCGGCTTAAACATAATGTAGGAAAACAGTGTATCTAAATTACACTAAGACACTACTGTAACTACTGTAGATGGTATCCACTTAGCATCGGAGAAAATCACTGAAGTTTATATTTTGACAAAGATCCTGTACCTTAAATTTAGTATATCTCAACTGATGGACTGGAGGCATCCTTGGAGCAGCGGCCGATTTGATTAAGTGCTCGAGTGACCTCCTGCGTTTGGAGCACCCCTGGTCCACCCAACTGTGAATGGGTGCCAAACTTTGAACATAGTAGGGAAAAGTGAAGACGGTCGAGTGGCAGTAAGGTGGAGGACTTTAATTTTCACATACTCAGATTTGCAAAGCTTCGTACGTTAAACCTTCTCCTAATTGAATAAGTAACAACTCATTTAACATGTTCGCAGGAGCTACTGACTCGTAAATCATTTATCGTCACACAATTATCGAACAACATGGCTGACCATTTATTTAATCAACGGTTATGATTGGTTTGCGTGCGAGCAAGAGCAAGAGACTGCCAGCCCCATACAAACAAGGAAAAAAAATCAAACGCAAGGTGAAAATAAAAGATAAACCTTCCTTGGAAAAAGACTCATAAGGCAATCTGGAAACGTGGCCACAGAGCTGAGAGGTGTAGCCAATCGGTAACTTCACAGTACTTAAGAATCGAGGAGTAGACCTTTAGGTAAACTATAAAAGATAAATATTTAACTCTCAACACTACATCAACATTCGCTTCTTTTAATAACAAAGACTTAATTCCTGTAGTTTTTCAGTCAGTAATTGCTAAACACTCGATCTCTGTATCGTAAACTCATTGAAACTGGAATATTACGCATTCAGGTTTACACAGAAGCGTCCTCACGTCACTAATTACGGCTTCCTGGTGACTGCTTCCCACCCTCAACTCCTCCAGGTCACCCATGGTTATCTCCAAATCGGCAAAATTTCCTTCGAGTCAAAGCAAGATCTAAATTTTTTTTTATCTTAACCTCTTTCATATTCTCCTTTCCCTCCCTCCCGTCTCTCCCCCCCAAAAAAATTCTAAACATTTACTCGACAAAGGTGTTTGTTTAATACCTTTAAACATTACATAACGCGGAAGTAAACACAATTCTGGTAATAGGAAAAAAAATATGATGGTTACCTTAATTGTTATTGCACGGAACACAGGTACAGGTGGTGCCACTCTTAAGGTTATATTTAATCATAAAAAACTCCATTACTTTGCTACACGCATTGTTAAATAAATTTCGTTAAAGCAAAGTTGACTATTTAGCAAAAGTTACAAATGGACGACGTGTAATTATTAACAAAAAGTCAATAGAGACTAAACAAAAAAACATTAAAAGACGGAGAAGGGATTAAATGAATAGAGATAAAATGGGGAAGTGAAATTGGTAAAAAATAATGTAGGCAGGAGAGAGGAAGACCAAGAAGGCTATAGAAGATGGGGTGTACGACTCACTAGAAGCTATGTACAGTACAATCAGGAAGCAGCAGTGTGTGTGTGTGTGTGTGTGTGTGTGTAATAATAATAATAATAATAATAATAATAATAATAATAATAATAATAATAAACGGTTTATTAATAGAGATGCAGTCGGTGGCTGAAAATATACAGACTTACATTTGATTTAGACATAATGATATAATGTGCATTGTGTGTGTGTGTGTGTGTGTGTGTGTGTGTGGTCTTGTAAAAGAGTTAAAAGTAAAAAAAAAATACCTAAAGGAAATACGGATTAAAAGGAATTAAACTAATCCTTTACATAAAATAATTTTTACACGTTGTCGTGAAAATTTTACCATGCTGATAGCAAGAAACCTAACACACGAGAGAGAGAGAGAGACCTGGTCGTAAGTGTGTGTTTACATCTATACGACACACACACACACACACACACAGACTGCACATTACCTCGCACAAAAAAATAACAGTTGTCAATATATATTTTCTTGTTAAAGTATAAGTAAAATTATACATGACGTGAGTGTATTTCTACCCAGTACAAGCCTGTGCTTTCCCGTGAACAACATAAAGTGATGTAAAATTGTCTGTTTCTACTTTGTACTTTTTTAAACTCCCTGTACCTGTACTGTAATGTCTGATGTAATGCATTTCCAGACTGTACTGATAGCTATTACTTGTACTGTAGTTCCTGTATTAATTAATGTCTGTATCTGTACCTGTAGTCTGTTTCTGAATTACGAGAAACAATAATAATCCCAGAATACTTTGTGAGCAAGAAGGAATTCCATTACTCATAGCTTAAGCTGTACACAAGTTTAGGTAAGTGTTGGTGGCGGGCGGTGTAGGTCGTAAAACAAGGAATGATCGACTGTGAACGTCTCATCACATTCTTGACTGGGAGTTATGACATAGTTCACTCCCCCTCCCATCTCGCCGCCCCCTTCACTCCAGTCCTCCCTTCCCTAACTCTTATATTCTGAGCCACACACACACACACACACACACACACACACACACACACACACACACACACACACACACACACACACACACACACACACACACAACGAGAAGCCAATTTATCAGAAAGTAACTGAGGGAGAAAGTCAAGTTTGTAGCCAGGTGTTAAAGGAATGTCAAAGTATGAAAAAGTCTTTGAAAAATAAAACAAAATTAAAGTCTTTACACCGAGAAAAAAATTATAAAATATATGAAAAATAAGCAAAAAAAAAAAAAATATCTCGTGAGGTTTATTTGTTTACAGGAATATAAAAGGAAAATAATTTAAGGGATAAAATTAAAAGCCAAAGTGCGAGGAAGTGAAGCCATTAAGGGAGTGGAAATTACGATCATTCTCTTCCAGTCGAGGTTCACTATTTCGTCTCATTCTCCTTTAGACGTAAATAAGTAAACAAAGAGAAGGTTAAAGAGGTGTTCGTGAGTTGCTTTAGAGTAGGTTAGGTTAGGTTAGGTTAGGTCAGGTTAGGTTAGGTCAGGTTAGGTTAGGTCAATTCAGGTCAGGTCAGGTTAGTGTTGTGTTGTGTTAGGTTAGATAAGATTAGGTTAAGTCAGGTCAGGTCAAGTTAGGTTAGTGTTGTGTTGTGTTAGGTTAGATAAGATTAGGTTAATTCAGGTCAGGTCAAGTCAGGTTAGGTGAGTCAAACTACCAATGATTCAAACAGGAATAACATTCACAGAGCTGGCTGACGCACTAAAAACAAAACATAGCAAAACGAAGGAAAAAATAATAATAATCAAGTACACGATGTAAAGAGACTAAAGAGATAAGCTTGAGTTAAGACCTGAGAAGCAGATAGATTGTCACGTGTATAGAGACAGATGGATGGACAGACAGACAGACAGACAGACAGACAGACAGACAGACAGACAGACACATGCAAATCCATTATGTGCTCAGCGCTGAAGGGACGGAGAGGGTAGGGAGGGAGGGAGGGTAGGGAGGGAGGGAGGGAGGGAGGGAGGGAGGTTGATGTTGATGATGATGAATACTAACGATGAGAGACTGGTAGCTCATGAGGTAAATGGGGTGTAAGGAAAAAGGATGATGGAAGGATTAAGGATGTGGGCACAGGAGGAAGGAAGGAAGGAAGGAACAAAGGACGAGAAGGGAATAATACTAATAATAATAATAATGTGTATTCCGTAAAATCATCATGCAGGTTTACAAATGATTTAATTGGAATGTATATACACTATGCAGGAATACAGTTCAATGTGTATAGACGATGAAAGTATACATAGACCGTGGAGGTATACAGTTTATATGTTGTATAGAGATAGTGTAGGTATAAACTAATAGTAAGTAGGAAGACAATATGACCAAGGAGAGTCGACAAAGCTTATTTCCAGTAGGATGTAGGAAGGAAGGAGTCCGAGATGGATGGAAGAATGATGAGGTGGGGGGATGAAGGAGGAAGAAGAATGAGGGAGGAGGAAGAAGAGATAAAAGAAGAATGAGGCATCAAAGTGAGGGATGAGATGTCAGTGGAGAGAGAGAGAGAGAGAGAGAGAGAGAGAGAGAGAGAGAGAGAGAGATAACACAGAAGCAACGACGGAGGATGAAGGACTTACTGCTGGAGAAGAAGATAAAATGTCGCACGGAAACACGGAAGTATAACGAGCTGAGTTGGATAATTAAATCATAGATCTCAGGAAGCGACAGCCGCATCACCAGTACAGACTCTCTAAAAGTTCCTAAACTCCGATACACAACCCTCTGTGGACACCCTGAACCCAAGCTATCAGTACAAGATAATGAAACATCGAATCTCCATATTAACTGCTAGTACAGAAGTGTTGACGTTTTATTGACCACACTGGCTGGACTTATTTACAGAAACACGATTGGTCAAGCACGAAGGAAAACAAGATATCGTGCACAATTTTTAGAGAATGAAGTGTAGAAAATTATAGTTGTGCCGTAGCCCCTAAGATTTGTCACCAACTGTTGTCCCTCAAGAGAACTAAAAAATATAAATCTTAATAATAATAACTCTTTATAATTCAAGAACCTGGGACTCTTGTTCATTGACTTATCTTAATTTCAGA
Source organism: Homarus americanus (assembly GCF_018991925.1). Lineage (NCBI taxonomy): Eukaryota > Metazoa > Arthropoda > Malacostraca > Decapoda > Nephropidae > Homarus > Homarus americanus. Next base: position 15,279,363 of record NW_024735442.1, read on the forward strand.
AAATAGCCAATACAGAGGTAGACATCCTGTGTACGTGGATTAGTATATCGTATACATCCCCCACCCTCCTGCACAGATAAAATATGGCTGGTCTACACGTTCTACTAAATCCAGGAAAAAGCACAACCCACACTTAAGCTTCCCTGCTGTTCCGTCCCTCAAGACTAAAGTACCAAACTAAAGGTGCCACGAACTGCTCACTACGTACAGCATGTCATCCTAAATATGCATATAAAGAATGTGTTTTGATGGCAGGTAAGTCACTATGCAAATTAAACTTCTTGTAAATTTATGACTATTAGTACAAAATGGTATTCAATAATTATCTACATATAATTGAAACACTATGCAGAGGTGGAGGAAACCTGCGATTCAACTACTCAAAAGTGCGTTTCTGTAATTACATTAAACACCAACAATTAAAATTTAAGAGAGATTACTACTATGAAACAAGAAATAAAAAAATGAAGGAATAATAATAATGAAAAAGAAAATAAATAAATGTTATGAGTAGAAAATTGTCCACATCCAGTTCTCAGTTTCCCGCCAACACTGGTCGTTATGTATCACCCAACAATTACCAAACTGGGAGCGCTGCCAGGTGCTATTGTACTAACATGTTATTCTGTCTTTCTTCAATTAGTATTTTAGTCGTTGTGTTCTAATATGCTCACAATACAGCAAAGTGACGTTAACTGCTACACCCTACTACTCCTCCAGTTTCGATATTTTGTGTTCGCCAGAGTTGAATACAGTACATCTAGTTGCACGGTCGGTGGATTCTCAGTGCAATTTCGATAATATAATAATGAAATTAGTTAATTTTACCGCCACTCCACCCCATAAGTACTGTGGTGTCCCTCAGGACCCATTTAGTTTAAAACTCGAGTTGAAACACGACGACCCTCTTCAAGGGAAGATGTTGTTTAATAATACGGGCGTCAGTGTCTAGGCAGCCTGAAGAGATCACGTCGGGAATGGCAATTAGCTGCCGAGATATCGAAAACGGGTAAGTGAAGAGCGCCATGTAAACACTCCCAACACTGCCCAGTCACCTCCTGTCTATCATCACTATAACTCTCTCATTTTACCATGTACAGTCTAAATGTTTTCCCTCTTCTCTGAATGACTGTCTTGAGTTCTTGCAGCAAAATGTGTGGGAGAAGGAGGAAGCCCATCGACCGCTGTTGTGGAGAGTTGGCAGGACGTCCCGCGGTTCGGGAAGAACTTATCCTTTGTTCACGGTCCGAAATGAGATAATTTTTTGTTCCACTGCTCCTTACCACTGCCTAAGGAGCAAGGCTTTTGTAAAAGAAATATAATCATTATTTCTACAAGAGTTTTATGCATTAAATATACAGCTGCTTTTCCCAGGCTTAAAAAAAACTGAGGTAATGTGCACGTTTTCCCAGAAAATGAAAAAGCTTCTGGTCCCAACTGGCCACTCAAGTACTGCACTATCCACAAAATGTTGACTGGAAAATTTAATAATAGAGAACGTAGTAGATAACACACAGGTACTGTAGCTCCAGTGGTGACCATTTAGAGTTGGGACCTAACGAGAACCAACAAGTTTATTCAGAAATATAAGTACAAGTACATTATTCAAGTACAATAATTCCCACGTTAGTAAGAGTACACGAACTCACGCCTTAACCTAGACATACATATTAATATACCAAATGGTTTTACCTAGTCATTTATACCTACTAATTGACCCAAAACTCAATCTATCGTTCTGAAAAGGACACCACTAAACACACCACCTTCCCTTGTCCCTGTTTCATATGAACCATCACGAGACACTGGAGTTTTAAAATCCTCTAAAGTCCTTCCTCTCCTCGCGGTCAAGATGCTTCACTAGGTCATGAAACGCACAGAATGAGGCGTCATCCCCAAATTACACCTTAAGCACCTTGGCCTCGGGGTTCTTGAAGAGGCTTGGGGCTATTTTATCCTCCCCCGTCTAACTCGTGGAGTAAGAGCCCATCTAACAGGATAACTTAATCTACGACAGAAAGATGGCGGCCAAAATAATAAAATTTGAAGAGACTTAACCGTGATTACTTGTGTTAAGTTATCACCGGCTACAAGGATGAAATCAACTTTACGTTATCTATGAGAATCTGGTTTCATGTGTTAGCTTGTCCCCCCCCCCAACCCCCTCCCCTTTCATGTGCCTTGAGCCTTGAAATAAGAGGGGCAACATGAAGGCTATGGTTGTCTTGCTTAAGCTAACCTAACCTAACCTAAAACCTATTCACAAAACCTTCGAGTCGCCGTTGTCATTAAAAGTGATCCTTGTACCATGTCCTCCGCCATATTCGTCACAGGCGATGGAAAAAAAACCGAGAGAGGGTATTTTTTTTTCTTTGTTGTTTTTACAGCATATAGTTTTCCTCTCGGTCATCTTATGTTGCTGTATGGGTGAGGAGGTAAGTGGGGGGGGGGAGCAGAGGAGGAGAGAAGGAGAAAAGGAGAGTGAAAAATAAGAGAAGAAAAAAAATATAAGAGAAAAAGAAGAGGAGAGAAACAACAGAGAATGAGAGAAATAGAAAAGGTGAAAACGAAGGAGAGAGAAACAGAGAGGAAGGTAACATGACTTGTGTATCCGTAGGCAGGTTACATGAGACAAGCAAACAAGAATGAACATTAAAATAGGTTACATAACTTGTACATATAGTACAGTCATGGGGAAGGCAGGTTACAGGACATCCAATACAGAGAGAGAGAGAGAGAGAGAGAGAGAGAGAGAGAGAGAGAGAGAGCTACCTCCAGCTTCGGTCTGGGATAAGTTCAAGAGTAGATTAAAAATCGCTAAATCACCTCCAGCCATCCGGGAAGTAAGCGAGACTCACTACAAAAAAACCACCACATCACGCTAACCAGGTCCCATATTCTCAAAAGGTTCCTAAGTTAAATTTCTCTCGTAAATGGAGAAGTCAGACGTACCTACCAAGAGGACTTGAGCCTCAGTACAAAAATAACGTTCAATATGGCGTCAACTTAATGCTGAGATGTTCTCGTAACACCAGTTGGAGGACAGTTTTTAGCGATTCCAGAACCTGAACCCGGATTCTTTAAGATTCCTACGTTCCTATCTTCCTCGCTGGTGGTAACAGAACGCGTTTAAAAATAATTTTGGTTCCAAAAATCATATTTTCCACGAAAGAAATATCTTATTAGTTAAACACGTGTGATATAAATTCAAATCAATAATAAATATAAAAAAGCTAATATAGAAAAAAAGGAACAATATAGAATACAAAACCACGAATTTAATCTAAAAATAAATCAATGAATAAGTAAATGAAGTACAAGAATAAACACGGAAAATAACCAAGCAAATAAAATAAATGAAATAAAATCTATAAGCCCATGTACAGAACCAGAAGAGGCTGTGCTGTGCTGGGCTGGGTAGTGGGGGAGGAGAGTATTAACCTGGGAGGTGGGAGATAAGAGACTTTAATAGTGTTGGGAGTTAAGTTAAAATTTAAGAAGTTCATGAACCAACCAGACCCTCGGAGTCTCAGAGATCCATACGTTACAACTCCCTCTCCCTGGAGATGTGAGAACGTTATTTACTCGGTTCACTTAAACTACGACACACAGATGGCGAACAAAATGGCGAGGGAATTACGCTGAGACTCTACCGTAAGGAGGGACATACCTAACGTAAGAATCTCTCAGGGTCCGGGGCCTTTGTCTTCAGCTGCTCGTGACATATATATCCAACAACAAACTCCACTTACTTTACGACACTTAAATGACAAAAATGGCGTCGAAATTGCCCCAAGACTATCGCCAATGGATGGGATTTATTTACTGAAGGGAGAAACTGACGACGGAATCTACGAGGATGTAAAGACCCTCTTCACTACTCGTTCGTGATAAATCTGACGACAAACAGAAGTTAGCGAAGTAGATTGGCTCTTGAAGAACACGTGACGATGCGTGCAAGTGAGAGAGGGGCTTGTGGGAGAGAGGGGGGGGGTGAAGCCTGGCATGGCTCCAGACCTAGAAGAGGGTGGGATGGGAGGGAGGAACGTAGGTGGGGTAAGATGATGGAAGAGGAGTAGGAGGGGAAGAGTATACATCAATCACAAAAAGCTGAGGAGGGGGTGGTAGGAGGAGGGAGGGGGTGGAGTGGGGGAGGGGTGAGTAGGGGGAGGTGAGTAGGGGAGGGGGGTGAGTAGGGGAGGGGTGAGGAAAGGGGTGAATAGGAAAAGGGAAAAGGATGGGGAGGTTGGATAAGGAAGAAGACGTTAGAAGAGGAAAGCGGGGTGGGGTGGGGGGGTGGGTGGGGGTGGAGGGGTGGGGGGTGGGGGCAGAGACAGGTGGGATTTTGTCCACTAAATCATACAAGTGAGATTAAATTGTCTTCCTAGTAATAAAAATATCATACTTGTAATGTGCCCAATGGTGCTTGAATCCTCATGCCATTTGGATCAAGGACTGGATATGAACAATTAGACGATTCAAACTACCAAATTACCTGGCGATGTGTAATGGCCCGCTCGTTCACAGGATATAAAAGTGTTTTATAACTTTATGAGGGCTGTTAAGTGCGGCAATATTGGTGGGAGAGGAGAGAGAGAGCGGTAATTTTCTCGTCCATATTTCAAACGTGGGTAATGTGGGCCTCGTTCAGTGTTAATACATGGTTAATATTACCCAAGGCGGTGTCTCGTGTGTCTCGTGCGTGTGTGTGTGAGGAGAGACTTGGCGTGTGTGTGAGAAAGAGAGAAAGAGAAAAAAAATAAAGCGAGAGAGAAAGAGAGAATCATAATTTTTTTTTGTACAAGCAACAGTCACTCAGCTGAATGTCAATAAACCCGACAAATAACACAGACTTAACCTCATTCACAGGTACACCCACACTTCCCTCTGTTATCATTCGTACGCGTTATTTTTCCTCACTCGGTTTACCCCAAAATGAAAAAACAAAGATGAAATATGCGAAGACTTAAAAAAAAGAACAATATTAATCAGAGGCGAACACGTAAAAATGACATCAGACCAGATGAGGAAAGTTAACAAGAGAGAGAGAGAGAGAGAGAGAGAGAGAGAGAGAGAGAGAGCTCACCCACCCACCACACACCTAATAAGAGCTTGCAGGATACACACAGGATAAATTACACCCTCAGGTGACATCAACTCAGGCATAAACTCTCACTTAATCCTGCGTCTTGGTTGTCTAAAGTCCCTTTGTTCCATCTTCCCAAACATCCACACATCACTTCTCTCTCCCATGACTATAATTAAGACAACATAGCCGATAGTTAAGGTAGTGTTTCAGCACATCCCTACTACACCTTCCAGCACCTTCCTATTACACCTGGCGAAGATGGACTCCTAGGCAGTCTTATATATTCAGTCATGAGGGGCATTTAACGTAGGGATATTTGAGAATCTACCTGTGTATCGTAACTCAGGTAAGCCAGTTAGATGCGTTCCTGTGTCTTAAATTACGAGGGAATTGCATCCTGAGGGGCCTTTTGAGAATCCAGGCGACGGATTTCAATTGACACACACACACACACACACACACACACACACACACACACACACACACACACACACACACGGTTCATTCCCATGCAAATTCCTGAGAGAGTTAGAGGATCTGTCTTCAGGATACTGTCTGGGTAATGGATAGCAAAAATTGTGTTCAGGCCCAAAAGTGTTGAGAAAATTGATGGTTAGCTTGTAAGAGGTCAGCATCGCCACTGGTAAGACCGTCAATGATCAGCTAGTCCCTTAATGGTCGAACCCTCAACTGTCAGCCCCTCAACTATCAGCCCTCAATTGTCAAGACCTCAACTGTCGACCCCAATAATCATCCCCTTAACTATCAGCCCCCTATAACTATCCCCCAATGATCAAGCCCTCAAACTATCAGCCCCCCAATGGTCAAGTTCTCAATTATCAGCCCCGAATGACAGCCCCCAATGATCAAGTTCTCAATTATCAGTCCCGAATGGTCAAGCTCTCAACTACCAGCCCCCCAATGGTCAAGCCCCTCAACTATCAGCCCCTACGTTAGCCAACAGTCCCATGCAATATTCAGTGCTTAAGGGTGGGTGATCAAAGGCTTGGATATATTGATAAAATAAGGATGAAAACCATTTTAGAAGCGCAGAGGAAAATGTTTAGGGATGGAGGCGGAACATCTGGTGCTTTATATTACGGGTGCTGGCAGGTGTGGTGGGAATGTGCTGGAAGGTGTGGTGGAGATGTGCTGGCAGGTGTAGTAGGGAGGTGCTGGAAGGTGGGATAGGGACGTGCTGGGAGGTGTAGTAGGGAGGTGCTGGGAGGTGTAGTAGGGAGGTGCTGGCAGGTGTGGTAGGGATGTGCTGGGAGGTGTAGTAGGGAGGTGCTGGCAGGTGTGGTAGGGATGTGCTGGGAGGTGTAGTAGGGAGGTGCTGGCAGGCGTGGTAGGGATGTGCTGGGAGGTGTAGTAGGGAGGTGCTAGAAGGTGGGGTAGGGAGGTGCTGGAAGGTGTACAGGAGATGTGCTGGAAGGTGTAGCAGGGAGGTACTGGAAGGGGTAATGGAAAGTAATGGAAAAATGCTAAAATAGGTCACCAGGTGGCACTATAAAATGGGGTTAAAGCTCTGGAAAGGACAGTCACGAGGCACTGGAAAGGACAGTCATGAGGCACTGGAAAGGACAGTCATGAGGCACTGGAAAGCACAGGAAATTCTACCCGTACAGATGAAAAAATAGATAAATTCGGGTTGAGTGTGGCGGGGGTGCTAACATAGGGCAAACTAAAGGAATGGGTTTTCCAAGAGAAGAATTGCACGATTTAGTGTTGACAGAGAGGAATGGCCAGATGCAGAGGAAATGGACGATTGAAACCCGCCTGGGTGATAGACTGGAGGAGGAAGATGGGTATTCAAGCAGATTCAACGTCGTAGGGGGAAGGGGGTAAATATATGAAGGGGCTCTAGGGGATTACATCTTTTAAAAGGGGTTAAATAGGAAAATAAATTGAAAAAAAGTATATTGGACAAAAACTGAAGATGTTATAGACAACTGAGGGAGGACGTATATAAAAAGGCACAAAATGTTTTTTTTTAATTTTACGAATAATACAGAGAATTCTTGTTGCTTGACTGAGTTATGTCGCCAGGTGGAGTGAAATGAATGTATTTATGTAAACAATGGCGTTTTTTCCCCTCTCGTGAGCACTTGTCTCTCCCTCCACAAATGTTGGTGGCAGTTATTGTGTGTCGGGACATAATGGGGCAGATGAGTGGATGCTGCTTCTTGTTTGAGAGTGTTACTTTGCAATTTACTTTCAGAGACTTTATATTAAAAAAAACAAAACAATTTACTTAATCCAATAGTAATGAAATAAATATAGACGTTTTTACCAATATTCCATTTCCTAAAGCTGTGTTCAGTCATAGCTTGCATCTATATGTCATTTCAGATACACATAAAATAAATTTGAAACATATTGCAATAAATTTGAATATAGACACATTCTTGTATACGAATAACACAAATATATCTGTATTTTGAGGAAGAGTTGAAATATTTTAATGCAGATGAAGGAAGATGTAAAGGATTAGACATTCAATTGTTTTTTAGGGATATATATCAACAATAAATGAATACTCCCTTTATTAATACCATTATTATTATCACCACCATCCTCGTAATTAAGTAAAGCTTAGGTGAAACACAGTTACCTTTTTCACACACTATCGTTTCTTTTTCATATAATATCATTTTTGCCACAATATCGTTTCTCTTTCACATTCTATCGTTTCTGGCAAAATGAAAACACAATCACAACTTAACCTAAGACCCGTGAATGTCTCTTATCTCACGGGGGGGTTTAATCTTACTCTCCAATGCAATTTGCAACAGCACCAATATCCAGAAGCGGCCAATTGCAATTCACAGCTGAGGAATCTGGGGCTACTTTGCGCCGTATTGCACATCGCATTTCAGTGACAATATTGATCAGTGCCTCGCCTGGGTCCCCCTCTCGCTCCCCTATCTGACTGCAGGGAAACGTGGAGCTGAAGTTTCTTAATTCTTTTATCATCACAGCTATTGGAAACTAATGGTGATAGGTCTCGTGTGTGTGTGTGTGTGTGTGTGTGTGTGTGTGTGTGTGTGTGTGTACTTTTTTTTCAACTTTTTCATGTCTAAAAAAGCTACGCGTAAATAAGACGGGTATATTATTGCAGTTTTATATCAATTATTATTATTATTATTATTATTAGACAGTAAGATGCTCACAATAAGCCACACTACCTGCATTAAATAATTGCTCTCACTACCGGCGTGTTTATTTGAAGACTTAATTATTCACTATGGAATACAAAAACAACGTCAACATTGTAAAAATTTATGATGATTCTCCTACTTATTTTCATGTAAATATTCCACACAAATATAAACATTCACCTTTGTCTAAATAACTCATGATAAAAAAAAAAATCGTCAGATAAAACATTGTTCACTAATGCAAACAAATAATTAGACACCAGCAACGCGTGTAAACAAAAAATTAAATAAAAAGTAAAAATTCGAAAAAAAACAAACAAACACCAATGAATATATAATAATTCTTGACATAATACAATTCCAAACAAACTCATAGCAACAACACCTGATAATTAATTTAAACACATAAACACCAGCAACAAAAAACAGTAACACAGCACCTATACAAATTCACAAACAAGCACCAACAAACACTAACACACCCAGCAGTAACACTCACACAACACCTTAACAAACACACACAACAAACGCCATTGCCCCCCACACAAACATAAAATCGAGCCAAGGGGAGGACGTGTAAATATTCACGACCAAACAGCATTGGAAACTGTTAAAAAAAAAAGAAGATAATGGTTTCCCGTAGTGAGTTTTATATGACCCTGCCAGTAACTTGTGTGAATATGAGTTATGACGTGTCTCTCTCTCTCTCTCTCTCTCTCTCTCTCTCTCTCTCTCTCTCTCTCTCTCTCACCTCATCCACCTCCAATCTCTCAACCCCCCCATCGTCTCTATATACAGTAATTGGTGGCCCCTTGCACGGATAGACAAAGACACCGAACAAAGGGTGATTAGAAATCTTGAAGAGGCACAGAAAAAAAAAATATTGATCCTTCAGGTAATCAAGACGGAGAAAGATAAGTAGTCTCGTCACAAGCTTAGCAAGGGATATCAATACTCCTCCTGTGTGTGTGTGAGGAATATTAACATAGAGAGGGGTACTTATAGAGAAAGGAAGGAACAGAATGATATAGGTATGTTGTGTACGAGGAAGGAAGGGTGTTTGGTAAAGAAAGTGGGATATTGTCAATGAAAAGAATGTTTATAGAAATGAAGAGACTGATGACCGAAAGTCACTGGAGTAAAAAAAATAGGTTAGGTTAGGTTTAAGGTGAGGTGTAGTGTGGTGAGGTGTGGTAAGGTGTGGTGAGGTGAGGTGGGTTGGGTTAGATAGTTACCTGTCCAAAAATTTACGATGGAAAGAATTATCTGGGGAGTCTATCATTTATAATATTTGTTAATGAAGAAATTTTGAGGTTAATGAAGCACTGAACGGCATATTGAGACAGGAAAAATAATCACATAATCATAATTTTGACGTCTGGTGAGATTTTTAATTAACATTTTGGAGGGCAACAACAAAAAGTGTTTCATCATAAGCTGAAACACCAAAGACAAACTCAGTGTCCAATAACAAAATAACAACAAAACAAAAAATATAAAAATCAAAACAAAGTAAAAGCAAATAAATATACAACATTAAATCAAAAGAAAATGTAAACATGATAGAAATTCAGAAATGCCTCAAGAGTGGATTCAAGTCCTGTCGTGTTTACATAACCAACTGGTAGGAAGCACACACGCTTGTAAACTACTGAGAATAAACAAATTAACCTTCACAAATACCTCATGTAAGAGAATACTTCAGTAGGTTTGAGAGACTGACTGACAACATGTTACTGATGCGCTTGTCTGTGTGAACGTCTTTGTGCTTTGTTCATCGTGTGTTGAACTTTTTTTTCTTCTCTTGTGTTAACGAGTCTCGACCCAATTCTACTTTATGTGGTGTTTCTTGATAATTGGGCGTGTGATTAACAAAAAAAAAAAAAAATAATAATAATAAGAACTATAATACTACTACTACTACTACTACTACTACTACTACTACTACTAATAATAATAATAATAATAATAATAATAACAATAACAACAATAGTAACGACAATAATAACGAAAAAAAAAATAATAATAAAATAACAACAATAATAATATCTAACGCGATATATTAGTTAAAAAAAAGTTTCAAAGTCAAATTCATACCAAAGTGCCCATTCGAGTGATAAGTAACCAGTCTTATTCATAACTAACTGGGAAATACACTGATTGGCTGTAAGCTTAATGGAACCAATTACAATCGTCACGTCATCCGGGACACACAGACAAACAGACAGACAGACAGACAGACACGTCCTCACTACCGGGTCCAGGTACTGAATTTAGGAATGTATGCAACAAGACCAATTTTAGATATACCGGTAGAGATACAATTATTATCGTAAAGTGTAAGCATTAGAATTAGTACCTTAACATACTATACACTGTACTGTAAATATAAACAGAAATCAATCTAAATAATTCAATAAATCTAAATAAATTCTATGGAAATGAGCCGTCGACCTGTAGTGACCACTGTGTGTGTGAGAGGAACAATGAGTTAATTTTTTCCCCTCAGTGAAGCGATAATTTAATGGCACAGGTGGACAACATTTAGGAAGATTATTTTTACTCTAGCGCCCCAGTCTATCCTACACCACCTGGTTAAGTGTGAGGGGAGACTATCGTGTTCCTGGTACAAGATGAGTGGGGGAAGGGGAGAGTGGGGGAAGGGGAGAGTGGGGGAGAGTGGGGCGGGGGGATGAGGGGAGGGAGAGGTGAAGTGAATGGTAATGACGCAAGGTAAAGTAAGTCGACGACCTGTAAGAGACACTTTACATCTCTTTGATAATGGAGGTTCCGTCGCCATTAACACGTCGCTAGGAAGGGTAAGCTAACTGTATAGCGTTCATCTCCATCTTTAGATTATTACACACGTGTAGGGAAGCTACTATGCCAGGCGAAGCTATGCCAGGAGAAGCTATGCCAGGCGAAGCTATGCTAGGAGAAGCTATGCCAGGCGAAGCTATGCCAGGCGAACCTCTCTGCCCGCCTGCCCTCTGTTTAAAATGGGGATCCTTGATAATACGAGAACTTTAAGTAAATCAATGGGGGGAAAAATAGCTGTCGTTTTATGGAGTGAACACAAGGTTTCCGCTGAAGAACCGTCAAGTACTGTGTGTGTGTGTGTGTGTGTGTGTGTGTGTGTGTGTGTGTGTGTGTGTGTTACTAATAAGTACCCTGTATTACAATAGAATGGATAATGTAATTAATATAGTAGGGGTGGAAAGGGTATTTTTTCCACTAACTCTAGAGGGTAAAGAAGGTAACAGTTTTCCCGCCGAGAGAGAGAGAGGCAGCCTGTTAAGATCACACGAGATGGGTAAACGGGAGGGTGGGAGTAATGACACTATGTACATGTGTGGGTTACTTTGTGTTTAATATGTATAGAGGTAATTAAAGAGAAGACCTAACCTTCCTGCCCCTAGTGGAGAGAGAGGTTAATTACTCCTACACGGAATATGAAGAAACGTAATTATGTTTTGCATTTTTTTTACTAATTAGTCTTTGTTGGCAGCTGGTCAGATGTGATGGGATATATGCACAAGGTTTTTAAAAGGGCAAAGTTTATGTGATGCTTTTTTTTTTTACAACAATATTAAACAGAATTGCTGAATACTGCTAGATTGCGTGCGCGCGTTTGTGTGCCTGTCTCCCCCCCCCCTCCCGCACACACACACATACAGGTATATGTGTATACGTCACTCCAAATACGGATAATCGTCTGATTAACTTTAAAACAGAACAGATCTTTTTGTTATATTAAAAAAATACTTTTTGTTTTTTTGTTTTAACAACGGAAATAAGCTTGTGTGTTAGGTTAGGTAATGTTAGTTAGGTTAGTAATGATGTTATTGACATACAGTATTACGAGTATGTACTGTATACGGGCCTCCCTATACTGTATACGGACCAGTTTGAATTGAAAAAAAATATATTCGCATTTATCGCAACTTTGTCCTATTCAACGTAAATAAATAAGAAGTACCGCCACTACGCTCTACCACCATAGTTATCACCGTGCTGTAGTG